>NC_142932.1:78201139-78231139 GCF_046866305.1 Octopus bimaculoides
ATTTAGGTCTCACTTGGCTTGCCGGGTCTTCTCACGCACAGCAATCACCAATAAAATTCCTCCTTAATCTCATGGCAGGAGGGCTGTGCCCTAAAGAACAATCCAATCCTTGATGTTATACCAGGAATATTTTTTGTCCCCTTTTTTACCTCTCCTCCTTCAACTGTACTCCATAGGAAGGTTTCCAAATTGATGTCATTATCTGGTCAGGCAACTTACACAGACCAATGCAACTCTTCCATGCTGCTAGATGTTCTGATCTTCTATAACAGTCTTCATATCTTCTACTTGAAATCCAGTGTCTTCCACAAGTTGATCAATGTATGCTCTTCTTAACCATTTAAGTTTGGGTATAAATAGCAAGTCTTCTCATGCGGGACAAAAATAAGGGAAAAAAATACAAGATGATCATCAAATAGCTTATAATGCAAATGTGGCTTATAATACCACACCCATCTTCAGAATTTAGCAGTGTGTTAATAAACCACACCAGTCTTATGTGGAAGAGAGCATATTGTGTCAATAAGCCACACCCAGCCTTAAAGGGTTAATCTGCTGATCCTTGCATATCAATGCATGGCTTTCCAGAGAAGGAGATCACTAGATATTTCATCTTTACTTCTCCAGCATTGTTCTGCATCACATGTACTCCATTCTCTGATCACTGAGGGGATGATGGGAAGACTGCCATACAGTTGCTACTTTATTGGATGTTGCTGTCAAGAAAGATTGAAAACTACATGAAGCACTCTTGTGTATGTACCACCAAGCTTCTTTACAAATCTCTTGTTCAATGTTCATGCTGAAGAGCCATGGAGAAATACTGATTCAATGACCGCTTTGAATAAACCCCTCTTCATGTTGCCAGGAAGGGAGGACTTCTATACAGTTGAGTCTGTCTAGAGCATTCCATGCTTTTGCAATCCTTACCTGGACATCCTTTCCTGTTGAAGCCATGTTACTTCTCAGGTAGGCAAAGTCATCAGCCATCTTCAAAATGGTGTCATTCAGTGTACAGATATCACCTATTACATTATAGCCCATAGTTTCAATCTTTCTGGCATTGATTGACATATTGTCCTGTCTGTGCACTGCAGTTTTAATAGCTGAAATGATGTTTGGTATATACCCATACCCAACAATATTTCAGCACTTTATGGTAGTAAGGAGAGGTTCTTTTTGCTGGTTGACAAATCTGTTTTGTCTTGTTCTCATTATAAGCTGCATAGCAGACTTCTTGAAGCCTTCCATCAATCTCCATACATATAGGTAACTGAGGGGTTAGACATTTTCTGTGTGTGTGTGTGTGTGTGTGTTTGAGCAGAACTCAACATCTATAATGTCCAATTGCAAAATAAAAGTAAGAATGCATTACAAAAGTACCAGAATTAGAAACTTCTTCAATTTAGCAATCCCAAACTGCAAGTGATGGAAGGTACCTCTCATGACTAATGTGATAACCAAATCCCAATATAAACACAGAAGGGGAAGACTTGATGACTGAAACCATGGTACAAAAGACAAAAGACAAGTACAACACTTTGTTGCTGACTGAGCATGCATTTACAATGAGGAATTACCACAGTAAAGAAAATGAAGAAATGAGACAGAAAAACATTTGTTGACGAGACAGCTAACTTAGGAAGAATTCCACTGCAAAATACATTCACTACAGAAACTTCATTAATAGCAAACTACAAATGAAAAAGTAAGAAATAACACCCATAGAATAATACAAGAACAGTCCAAATCAACAAAGGAGTCTCTAAATGGTTGCCTAACGTACTTGATATATCAGCCAAATCTCCTTTTATTACCATATTTCCATCAAAATACACTGCCTTTGTTCCAGTTAATTTTTAAAATAATGAAGGATTTAGTAAAACACTTTTGTCATTAATGAGCTGGTGCTCGGAACATAAAGCAACATAAAATTTTGATGGAATGTTTTAATTTAAATCACTTCAACTGTTTGGGTACCATATTTCTGTCGAAATACACTGCCTTTGTTTCAATTATTTTTGAAAATACTGGAGAGTTTAGTAAAATAGCTTTGTTACTAAACCAATGTTTGGAACATCATCATCATCATCGTCGTCGTTTAACGTCCGCTTTCCATGCTAGCATGGGTTGGACGATTTGACTGAGGACTGGTGAAACCAGATGGCTACACCAGGCTCCAATCTGATTTGACAGAGTTTCTACAGCTGGATGCCCTTCCTAGCGCCAACCACTCAGAGAGTGTAGTGGGTGCTTTTACGTGCCACAGGCACGAAGGCCAGTCAGGCGGTACTGGCAACGGCCATGCCCAAAATGGTGTATTTTATGTGCCACCCACACAAGAGCCAGTCCAGGGGCACTGGCAATGATCTCGCTCGAAAGTCCTTACACATGCTGCGGGCACAAGTGCCAGATTAACAAAATATTTTGAAGGAAGATTTTAATCTAAATCACTTTAAAACAGGAAGTTTTATATCATCAAGTTGAAGGCAGTCTCAGGCAGGTTGATACCAAAAGTGCTTTACCATTGTGAGGAAAAAAAATTACATGAAAGCTAGTTATAACTGAGCACTTGATCTGTTCACTGTCCCAGAACCATGATGTTACCATTATCTTACAGGCCATTCTAATACATCCTGCCAATTTCAGATCATGATAATTTATTTATAAGTCATCACAATACATTCTGTGTCTACCACATTGACATCACCCACAGAAATTTATCTGGTTTCATTAACTGTGTTTCAATTAGCCCAATGAGCATGTATATATCAGCATGATGTTGCGTCTATGTTTTATATCATTGCATGATGTGTTTTGAGATATTTGGGTGAGTCTTTTGAGTGTGGGATTTACTGTCTCCCTCTTGGTTAGCTTTTCTTTGGCATGATGACTCTGTGAATTTTTGATATGTATTATACACAGGTACACATGCTCACAAACACATTATACATATATCTATCTATCTATATATGTATATATATATAAAATTATCATTATTATTATTACAAATGAATTTTTTATTTTCCAAATGCATTTAATACATGTTTTGAGTGGTCACATGGAGAATACTACCCTCTTCAGTCAATTACAAAAAAATTGCTTATATGTGTACACATATATAATACATTGATTGTTAATATATTCATATATTATTAATAATAAAGTAGCCTGTTCCTATATGAATAATACATTTATAACACAATATGGAAATAGGAATGGGATGTTATTTTGACACTCGAGTCAAAACAGTCTAGTAAAGTGTTCTGCATCAAAGCATACTGCTTAATGAATGAATGAATAAATGAATAAACACACACACATACATCTACAGGGCAGCTTGAAAGTAGGTTGACATTTACCATTTATTCCAGCATAAAAGACATTGCTAGTTTCATAAGTGCTCAAAGTATCCGCCTTCAACATTAAAACATTCTTAGGGTCTGGCAGCCACACTGCAACACACAATGCATAGGTCCAAGTTGGTATTGATTTCTTGATAGGTCTCTGTAATGAACTCATCTAATTAAGGCAGAGTACATGGTTTTCTTTGGAATACTTTCTCTTTCACAGCATCCCAGATAAAGAAATGTACCTAAGGTTTCAGGAATGAAGAGACCAATTGGTGCTACCACATCGCCCAGTCTACCTCCCTGGGAATGTTATGTCCAGGAAATAATTTTACACATGAATTGCATAATGAGGTGATGCTCCATCCTATTGGAATAACACTTCACCAAATTTGGACATCGTCTGCGTTTCAGGCACCGTTTTCCTGCACAACATATCAAGGTAGGTGTCACCATTAACTGGGTTCTCAAGAAAGAAAGACCCATGGACTCCTGAGCATGACAGACCAGCCTACACAGTGACACCCAGCTGGTTCATCTCAGTTGCTATCATCAGGTGGTGGTGCTTTTGTTATACTAATAAATGCAGTTATAGAAACTGGTTTCATCCAACCAAGTCTTGGCGAGGAATTGTGGGTTTTCACAAATCATATTTAGCATGATTCCTGTGAATCTCATACAATGATCTGGGCAATTGTACATTAGGTGTTACAGGAATTTGGGGTCAGTATGGTTTTCAAGTTCATTTTTTCATAAGATGACCGACAGACCTTCATGAGATGCCCAACTCAGCCAATACTCATCTGGTAGACTTTATAGTTTTATTCACAAGCATCAATGCTACCTGAATTTCTTTTTCCTCACTGGTAACAGTTCTTGGATGTCTAGATTTTGAGGCATTCTTCACTGGACGTATCTCCTCAAATTTGTCTCTTGTAAATTGATCGAAGTGACAGTGGGTTACTGTGGAAGGTTTCTGTTCACTTTTGGCACACCATTTCTGCATTTCAAAATTCTCAGTAGTTCTTTAGGATCTTCTTTCTCTTATTATCTGTCAAGTTGCCTACCATTACATCTGATAACTCTGAAAAATAAAACTGCCAACCTACTTTTGCACCATCTTGTGTTGTGTGAGTGTGTGTGTGTATACATATGGTAGAAAAAGAACTCAATACATAAAATAGAGTGGTGTTATTTTGTTATAACTGTAATGTCAAATCAATGAATCAAAAAATGTGAGCTTTATGTTGACTGAGTGCATAAACTGAAAATTAAAATAGCATACTGCTCACATATATAGCAAAAAATTCAATTATTCCAGAAGTGTCTGTGTGTGTGTGTGTGTGTGTGCACGCACGTGCGCACCATGTGCACAGATTTCTTAAGGATTCATTTGATGTTGTTTTTCCTTTACAGAATTCAAGTTAGTCACTAACAAAGTGGCAATGCTCTTTTGTATAAATCAAGACAGCTCTTGAGAGTTTGTGTTTATCTGAACTGGTTGATGTATGTTTGTATCTGTATTTTATGTGTCTGTTTGTGCATGTGGATAAGCATGCACTGTGTGCATGTTGTGATAGAACACAAGTGTGTAAGTCTCATTATTGTTTATTTGTATGCACATATATATTCTCTGTGTGTGTGTGTTCACCCAGGAACCTGAAATATTTAACAGATTTTTACAGTTCCCCTGATCAATTGTATCTGGAGAATGTAAGCCAGTCTGTTCTGTTCTCTTTTGGAGAGTCCAAGCCATACTTGGTTTCTATGCAGTTGTTATGTTGCCCAATGCACCTCTGAGAATAAGAACAAATGAACATCTATAGCCTGGATATAAGAGCTGCTGTAGGTTTCTCATCAATTCTCAGTGAATATTGTTTTCCCCAACTTTTGAGGAGACATTTACATGTATGGGGCAGCTGATCCTTACAACGGTACATGACTTTTGCTTCCTATCCTACACGACCATATCTGATTTGTTGTGCTTACACTGGGTTGCTGTTTTTATAAAAATATTCCACCGGTATTCCTTATTTTTAAAAGTGAGGACAGCTGCATAAAGAAGTGCTGATACCTAATTGTGGGGGGTGGGGAGCCTGTAGAAGGATTACCCAGGAAGATGTGGGACGAGGTGGTGAAATATGATCTTCAGCTGTTGAGCCTCATGTAGGCAATGACAAGTGACCATGACTTCTGGTGAGTTACTGTGTTTGAGAAGACCTGTCAAGCTAAGTGAATTGTGGTCATTGCTAGTGCCGGTGACACAAACAAGGCACCTGTGCTGGTGACATATAGAAGGCACCTGTGCCAATGATGCATAAAAGATACCCAGTATGCTCTATAAAGTAGTTGGCATTAGGAAAGGCATTCAGCCATAGAAACCAAGCTAAAACAGATAGCTGGAGTCTGGTGCAGCTTTCCAGCTTACTAGTCTCAGTCAAACTATCTAAACCATGCCAGTATGGGTAACTGACATTAAATGACGATGATGATGATAAATACTTTCTGGTTCTGGTGTGTCTTTGGCTTGGCAGTCAGGACTATTCTTCCAGCATATAGCATTGTAGTCCATCTTAACAATTATCTCATGTCTCATGAAAAGATAGCATCTTGTAGACATTTTTGGACAGCTACTGATTGATATGAGTGGTATTTTCCACTTTGGTATGGCACAATTGATACTTTCTGTTATAACTTGGACATCTAGGGGCATCCATATCTCTTTTTATGATCAGATATTTAGTAACTATCTCCTGTTCTTAGATAGCAAAAGTGTAGCCTTCTATGTATGTTACATATTTATCACAGATCCAGGAGTGGTTGCTATTCCCGTGTCAATGTTGTTTGTATTCTCAGGCTTATGTGACATGTACCCACCATGTGTAACTTTTTACAGGTATGATGAGTACTTCTCTTTCAAGTCTCTCTGTATACAGGTCAGTCTAGCCACTTTTGATTCATATAGAGGAGAGATTCTCAACCATTTTTTTAAATCATGGACCCCTTTGATCCCTATTTTATTCTACAAAAACCCATAGCCATTCAATGAATGCATGAAAAAAAATCTTACTGTATTTTAATAGTTAAATGTTATTAGGAATTGTATAAAAAAATTTCAAACATTTTGTGTATTGTAGAAGTATAAGCAATTTATTGCACATAAATTTCAACAAGATCTTATATGGACCCCAAAGGCCACCTGGACCCTGGTTCAGAACCACTAATATTGAACAATTGTACACTGAGATTATCTCTCAAGAGTTCTTCACCTAATCTGATGATGTTAATATTTTCACTGCTGAGTATGTACTTAATGCGCTCATTTCGCTCTTTACTGCTCAGTAGGTGTTTTCTAAGGGACCGCAATCATCATCATCATCATCATCATCATCATCGTTTAATGTCCGCTTTCCATGCTAGCATGGGTTGGACGATTTGACTGAGGACTGGTGCAACCGGATGGCTACACCAGGCTCCAATCTAATTTGGCAGAGTTTCTACAGCTGGATGCCCTTCCTAACGCCAACCACTCAGAGAGTGTAGTGGGTGCTTTTACGTGTCACCCGCACGAAAACGGCCACGCTCGAAATGGTGTCTTTTATGTGCCACCCGCACAAGCCAGTCCAGGGGCACTGGCAACGATCTCGCTTGAAAATCCTACGGGAGCCAGTCAGGTGGTACTGGCAACGGCCACGCTCAAAATGGTGCATCTCATGTGCCACCCGCACAAGAGCCAGTCCAGGGGCACTGGCAACGATCTTACTTGGCTTGCCGGGTCTTCTCACGCACAGCACATTTCCAAAGGTCTCGGTCAGTAGTCATCGCCTCGGTGAGGCCCAATGTACGAAGGTCTTGCCTGGCACTCAAAAGCTGTCTGGATTAATCCTATACCCATGCTACATGTTTATTTATTTATTTGCATTATCAAAGCTCATAGCCTACAAATACCAATGCATTTCTAATGAATGCCTTCAGCTCATTAGCAAATTATTTTAAATTTCATTATCTTCCAAAACCTATCAAGGTGTATTTCAATGAGGGTGGGGTGTGATTTACCCTTTAGCATTTAAACTAGTTCAGATATTCTACCTGTTTTATGTTCAAACCAACCATATCTGGTTTCTCACAGCTACCCTATAATGTCATTCTAAAAATAACAATCACCTCATCAAAATCTTGAAGCAACCACATAATGCATTATCAACTTAAAATTATGTGAATGAATAAGTATTACATCTGACAGTAATCTGAATGCTAAAGGGTTAAACTATGGTTTATTTATAATTGGCTGTTTAGAATAAAAGTCTAAATTTCGCATATAGTTCATAATTTAATTACACTCTACAGCTGTTTCATTAGCAATAAATATTAATTCTATAATTATGAAATTAAGATACAAAACCAATTTAAATTAAATTAATTTAAAGCATAGTTTATCCCATATCATCAGGAATATTATATAATGTATATTAAATAATTAATATTGATTAATTAGCTGTGTTTGATTTGGTTATTGATTTCAAAATTTGACTCAGTATGGCTATAGACACAGACATAGCTGTTTGGTAAGAAGTTTGCTTCACAACTACATACTTCTGGGTTAAGTCCCACTGCATGGCACCTTGTGCAAGTATCTTCTGCAATAGCCCCAGACTGACCAAAGTCTTGCGAATGAATTTGGTAAATGGAAACAACTAAAAGAAGCCTGCCATTTACTTATGAATAGATATATATTTATTTATGTATGTGTGTATGTGTTACTGTCTCCTTGTCTTAAAATCATGTGACAGTTGTAAAATAGTTGTCACCATCATGCAAGAGATGTCCTTCATTTTCAGTATTTTCAGTATAAGAGAATATGTCTGGTCATGGAGAAATATTGCCTTGCTTGGAAACAGGTAAGGATTGGTGACAGGAAGGGCATTCACCTGTAGAAAATCTGCCTCAACAAATTTCATCTGACCCATGCAAGCATGGAAAAACGAACTTTAAAATGAGATGATGATGATAGTAGTGATGAATATTTATTCTTTTGCAAACATGATACATAGAGATTGTTAAATAATCTATATGGATATCCACTTACTGATGAGGACTGATGCAATATAGGGGAGGAAGTGTGTTGAGGGAGGAGAGTGTAGAAAAATAATTAAGAGTGATACTGGGCATCATCGTCAACATCAGCATCATAGCTGTAATTATTGTAATATTCCGTGGTTCTATATAGTCAGAATGTAAATAAATATTCCCACACAGAAACACACATATTTGTGCAAAAACTTTTTACTTATATATATAATATACCATCCTGTGATGGTAAGAGCAACAAAAAAAAAATACTTCATCTGGTGACAGATATTATATACTAAACACAATACATGTTTTTATGTGCTATTAGTTTCATATGCTGAGAACATGCCAAGCTATTTTATAACACATCTGACATCTTGGTGCAGTCATCAGGCACAGCCAATATGACATAACGAAATAAAAATGGAATATATGTATGTATACACACATGCACACACACACATACATACATACATACAGGGCATCCCAAAATAATGTATACACGCATTACTGTTGATAATGAAAAGTAATGGAGTCTCAAACATTAAGAAACATTTCATCCCGTATTTGTTTGCATTCTTGTTTAATGTTTGCTCTCGATTCATAAACAGTGGCTGGTTTTGTGTCATAAATTTTATCTTTTAAGTATCCCAATAAAAAAAAGTGGGGGCTACTGAAATTCTTTGTTTAATCCACCTGTTTGGCAAAATTTCATCGATAGACCCTTACATTAGTATGGTAGTATTGGGGTCACCAGCATAGCTAGAGTGTGTGCCACCCGGAGCAGCCCTTCAGTTTCTTGCCCCCAAGCCTCCACAAAAAATACATATTGCTTACAGTAGACCCAAAAGTGGTGCTATCCCCATAAAAGTGCCACTCGGGGTGGATCATACCCTCTGGCTACGCTAATGTTTGGAATGGCCTATCTTGCTGGAATAAAACACCACTGGAAACTTCTCTTGAATGTTTAGCATGACAGATTGGTGTGACAAGTTCAAGTAAATGGGACCAGTCACAATACTATATATATATATAAAAAAAAGGGCCAATTAACCTTTTTTATACCAACCAACCTAAGACTGCCCTTGGTTTTATGATATAAACTTGCTGTTTAAAAATTTGTCTAAGTTAAAATCTTCTATCAAAATTTCATGTTAATTTATGTTGCAAATACCAGCTTAATTGTGACAAAATTATTTTATTGAATTTTTTGTTATTTTCAACATTAATTGAAACAAAGACATCATATTTCAGCAGAAATATAAGAGGATTAAGCCTTTTAGCATTTGTTGTTGGCACTCTGTCGCTTATGACGTCAAGGGTTCCAGTTGATCCGATCAACAGAACAGCCTGCTCGTGAAATTAACGTGCAAGTGGCTGAGCACTCCACAGACAAGTGTACTCTTAACATAGTTGTCGGGGATATTCAGCGTGACACAGTGTGACAAGGTTGACCCTTTGAATTACAGGCACAACAGAAACAGGAAGTAAGAGTGAGAGAAAGTTGTGGTGAAAGAGTACAGCAGGGTTCGCCACCATCCCTTGCCGGAGCCTCGTGGAACTTTAGGTGTTTTGGCTCAATAAACACTCACAACGCCCGGTCTGGGAATCGAAACGTGATCTTATGACCGCGAGTCTGCTGCCCTAACCACTGGGCCATTGCGCCTCCACCTTTTAGCATTTAAACCAGAGATATCGGGCCAAAATATTCTGCCTGTTTTATACTGAAACTGACTAAATCTGATCACTCACACCTACCCTATTATGTCATTGTAAAAATAAAGTCACATGATAGGAATCTAGAAGCTACAAGATGATTCATGCTTAATTCAAAACAATGTGAGTAAATAAGCAATACATCATCATCATCATCAAACATCCGCTTTCCATGCTAGCATGGGTTGGATGATTTGACTGAGGACTGGTGAACCAGGTGGCTACACCAGGCTACAATCTGATTTGGCAGAGTTTCTACAGCTGGAAGCCCTTCCTAACGCCAACCATTCCAAGAGTGTAGTGGGTGCTTTTACGTGCCACCGGCACGAAAGCCAGTCAGGCGGTACTGGCAACGATCTCGCTTGAATGTCTTTTCACATGCCACCGGCACAAGTGCCAGGAAGGCGACGCTGGTAACGATCACGTTCAAATGGTGCTATTTACGGGCCACTAGCATGGAAGCCAGACAGCTGCTCTGGCAATGAACACGCTTGACAGTGCTGTTAGTGCTCCACTGGTGCAGGTGCCAGTCATCGAGTATGGTTTAATTATGATTTTACTTGCCCCAACAGGTCTTCGCAAGCAGAGTTTAGTGTCCAATGAAGAAGTTGGCACATTTGACAAAATAATCTGAATGCTAAAGGGTTAATCGTTTTGATGATGTCACACCATACTGAAACTCCCTATTCTATTAGCCATTATTCCCTAGCTCCTTCCCCCTCACCCGCACATTCTCTATTTCTCTTTTCACTATATCTTCATCGCTCATGTTGCCTCTGTTATTGTTCTGTCCCCTCACATCACCTTGATTGTACCTGCTTGTCTCACAATACTAAGCATCCTTATCACTCATCCCTCTTACGAGTTACCACTATTATTCATGCCTCTACCTATCTTATCCTTTGTGTTTCTTGCTTTGTAAAAAAAGAGGTTGGTGAATGAGCAGCCAAGGTTGGGGGAGGTAGGTCAAGAATTCCTTTTAGTATGTCATGGTAATGCTGCCATGGAAACATGCCCCCAGTACACTCTGTAAAGAGTAAGGTTGTGGGTACACTTTACTCTTGTTCTAGACATGATAATCTCCCTGGTGTTTGGTGCCAGAAACAAAATCACCCACCACACATAGACTGTTAAGTGGTTGGCATTAGGAAAGGCTTCCAGCCATAAAAAAAACAAACATTAAATGTCACTCATGAGTCTTCCAACCCTTTCAGATGAGTAGCAGCTTTAAATATGTGATGACTTGTCTAACCCATGCCAGTGTGAAAAATATGACATAAAACAATGAAGATTATATAAGTGTATGTTATATATGCAGATACATATGTATACACAGAAACTTATATATACATTATATATATATATATATATATATATATATATATATATATATATATATATATATATATATATATATATATATATATATATATATATATATATATATAAAGATCTTTTGGTTGGCATCAGTTATTTCATAAGGTGTTTTTTTCAATCAGAGTTTTCATTTTGGGGCTTTGTAGGAGTATAGGTAAGTTCGATTTTATGGCGTGAAAGATGTTGGTTATTCCAGGACTGTGTGTGTTAATGAACAGAATCGTGTTTTCATTAACTTTTTCCTTAGGTGTCCATAGTTGGGTGATGTCCAGTTTTATCACCTTTTTAATTCCCTCATTAATTAATCCTAAGGGGTATTTTTGCATTGTGAGGAAGCCTTGGAGTTCATTGAGTCAGATTTCACGTATTTTGGGGTCAGTCACTATAGCACAAATGTGTCTTGCCATGCTGTATGGAATGTTTCTTTTGATGTGTGATGGATGGCAAGAGTAGAAATTTAAATATTGGTGTGTGTCAGTTTTTGTTTTGTAAAATATATCTGTCCAAAATTCTGATGATTTTTTTTTTCTCAATATATATATATATATATGTATATATATATATATATGTATGTATGTATGTATGTATGTATATATATATATATATATATATATATATATATATATATATATATATATATATATATAAATTTAAGGAATGGAGAAAACGCATGTTATTATTGCATACTTTCTCTTCAGGGAATGCATGGGAATCATCTTAAACGTAAGACATTATGACCGAGTATGACCTATGGATCACATAGGTTGTAATCCTTTGAAACATGTGTAGGAATAAAGTATGCAATAATAACATGCGTTTTCTCCATTCCTCAAATTTTTAAATATACTCAAATACCCAAAATTTCAAGGAGTTTCTACCTCAAAAACAGGAACTACACCACAGTTATTTTGTGTTCTTTGCTACCTTGGTTTCTATTAACCCATTTATTCTATCCGAAGACTTTTTATTCATTAAGATAGAAGAAATACATATAATTATATATATATATATATATATATATATATATATACATGAAGTATATTTGCCACTTAAATGCGGCTAAACCCTAAGGGTGAATGTTACTGTTGCTTTTAGCCCCAGGAGAACATCTCCTCCAGCTGGCTATTGACACACATCTGTGTCCTGTCTGTAGTTGCAAAGGGAAGTCATCCTTCCCATCTTGATCCGTGATACGTACGGACTTGAGTTTCTGGGTATTTACCCGTCCTCAGCGTACGACAATCACTGATCTTTGATGCGAAAGATGTCCCGATGCAAATACGTATATACTTTTTCCAGTGAAAATATTCACTGATCTCGAAAAAGTGAAAACAAGCAATGTTAAATCTCTGAACGAGGTATTAACAGTAACTGCATGACAACGTGAAGTATATTTGCCACTTAAATGCGGCTAAACCCTAAGGGTGAATGTTACTGTTGCTTTTAGCCTCAGGAGAACACGATGGGCTTCTTTCTGTTTCTGTCTACCAAATTCACTCAAGGCTTTGGTTGGCCCGAGCTATAGTAGAAGAGACTTGCCCAAGGTGCCATGCAGTGGGACTGAACCTGGAACCATGTGGTTGATGAGCAAGCTACTTACCATACAGCCACTCCTCCGCCATACATATATATATGTGTGTGTGTGTGTGCGTGTATATATATATGTATGCATCATATACACACACACACATATATATACATACACAACCAAATACTGTTAGACAAGTTTAAAAATACAGAACAAAGATGAATGCATGAAAGTCTAAAAAGATGCACCAAAGAAAAATAAAAGTTAATTTGCTTTAATTTAGTCGAAATTCAGTAGCAGAACATTTCCTATTGAAAACCATTGATAAGAAATAACATAAAATAGAGTAAAACTGACATAAAATATTTGAAAATATGCAGTAAAGTGCCGTTACTTGTCTTCACAATAACAACAGTGGCTTTTAGAAATGGGGAAAAATGAAAAAAAAAAAAAAGTTTAATTAGATAAATAACTATTATGTATATAACTTTGTGTGTATATTAAATCCAAAACTGGAATTTCTGGTATTAGTATTAATTCTGTAGTTATAATTGTTTTATTATTTTGGAAATCCATTTTATGAATTCATATGGCTTTTATTATTATTATTATTATTATTATTATTATTATTATTAAGGTGGAAAATTGCCAGGTTCGTTAGCACACTGGGTAAAATGCTTAGTGGCATTTTGTCCATCCTTACGTTCTGAGTTCAAATTCCACCAGTGTTGACTTTGCCTTTCATCCTTTAGGGGTTGATGAAAAAAGGACCAGTTAAACTCTGGGGTCGATGTAATTGACTTACCCACTTACCTCAAATTGCTGGCTTTGTGCCAAAATTTGAAATGATTATTATTATTATTATACACTCTCACACACATACAGACACTCATTTTTTTAAAGTACTATTTATATTTCCACCATAATATATTAAAGACACTACTGCATTTGATGATCTGTATACATTATACTTGTCTTGTGAAGGCGCGTGGCTTAGTGGTGAGAGCGTCAAGCTCACACTTATGAAGTTGTAAGTTCAATTCCCAGACTGGGCTGTATGTTGTGTTCTTGAGCTAGACACTTTATTTCACATTGCTCCAGTTCACTCAGCTGTAGAAATGTATTGCAATGTCACTGGGGCCAAGCTATATTGGTGTTTGTCTTTTCCTTAGATAAACATTAGTGGCGTGAAGAGGGGAGACTGGTATGCATGGGTAACTGCTGGTTTTCTATAAAACAACTGACTAGGTGCAATCCCATGGTCATTCATGACTTAAAGGGGTCGCTGCTTTGCTTTACTTGTCCTGTCATACTCTCCCAAGCGACCCAACACTTCCTCTTACCTTTACACAACTAGGATGCCCTCTAGTTTAACTCACTGCACCCACCCAATGTTTCTCCTACTCCTCCCTCTCCCCACTGCCTCTATACCTGGGATGTTTCCATAGCATTTCCACTTTGCTCTTCCCCTTCCCCCTATCTCTGTGCCACCCTCCAGTATTTCTCGTTGTTTCACCCACTGCACCCTTCCTCTCTATTCTCTCCCCACAGCTCCTACACTTCTTCAACACCCCTTCTGTCCTGACCAACCCTCTTAAACCTTAAACCTCTCTTTTCTTTCAATTCTCTTAGAATTCCTCTTCGTCCTAGTAGTCATAAAGTTGAGTGAAAATTTTGAAATTCATGTAATTTTTCCACACTGAATCTCAGGAGATAATTCACTTTTTCCTGAAAAATTTATTGCTAAAAAGTTACAGAGGTTTAAAGTCTGATAATTTTTAAGCTGTCAGAAAACAGGATTTGGAAGCTGTTGTTTTGTGCATGACTGCACATGTTGTCAACTATAAACAAATGAAATACTGGAGAAATTTTGTTTTACGCATGCCATGTAACCCTTCATAACTTCCTTTTAGTTTTTTGAAATTTTGAGAAAATTTTTGTGAATTTGTATTCCTCACATGGGAATTCATACAATTATGCAAAAACCAACCCCAAAAAGATATGGGGTGTGATTTAAGGCATATTTAGCTATTATTTTTAGCACATCTCATAACCAGCCCATAAGCATTTATTAAGCAAAAAATGACCATGTAGGTAACCAGCTTGTTAACAGCTTGGCTTGTTATTATTTCTGTATTTCTGTGGCTTTTGACTGGCTAAAATTACCCCAAATTTGCTAATTCTAAAAGCTATTAACTCTTTATTTATTGATTTATGGTGAAAATGAATTTCATATCAATGATTACCATACTAAACTATAGTGTTACACTGAATATGAAATCAATTGGAACAAAAATTTAAAAAATTGAAAGTGGCAGCCAAACAAGCTTTATATATATATATAAAGAGGTTGGCCTCAAGCCCATTTAATTCCAAGATTTATGCCTAACAACTGAATGAATTTAATAAAAGCATCTGAATATGAAACATCATGAAAATTGTTCAAACTGAAGTCCTTCTTGACCAACGCATTTTTCCATTCGAGTCAATACAGAATTACAGATAGTATTTAGGGAATTTTGATTTACTATCAGGTGACTTTTGGCCAACCTTCTATATCTATGTATGTATGTGTGCATATATATATGTTTTAAATTGGAAAATTTTTAGTTCAATGAATTAACCCCAATACTTAGTTTTTTTTAAGACTGGTATTTATTCTCAGAGGTCTCTTTTGCTGAACCTGAGTTATATGGACATAACCACACCAACACCAGTTGTCAAGCAGTGGTGGGTGATAAACACACATAAATGCACGCACGCACGCACACACACACATACACACACACACACACAATGAGCTTCTTTCAGTTTCCATCTACCAAATCCCCTCACAAGAATTTGATCTTGCCCAAGGTGCCATGCAATGGGACTGAACCCAGAACCATGTGGTTGGGAAGCACAGCTGTACCACACAGCCACACCTGTGCGCAATCGTATGTGTGTATGTGCATATACATGGAGTAAAACATGTTTATTACCACAACATCAGTTAAATGTAGGAATTCTTCTTTTCTGTTCCTTGAACTCTTTTGACACCACATTTTGAACATTTTACATCCTTCTTTTCCAATATAAATTAGTTTCTATTCTTACTTCTCCATTTCTTTGAATCTCTTCATTCCAAATTCTCCCCATTCTTTCTGTTCAGTTTAAAGTCTCGTTTCCTTATTCTCACTCATTCCTCCTCTTCCTTTCTCTCTCTCCACTCCCCTTTGATGTACATGTACACACATATACTGCTTCTCTCTTTTCATACACATACATGCCCACACAGTCACACAGTCTCTCTCACACACACACATACATGCTCACACAGTCAGTCTCTCTCACACACACACATACATATATGCCCACAGTCACACAGTCTCTCTCACACACACATGCCCACATAGTCACACAGTCTCTCTCTCTCTCACACACACATACATGCCCACACAGTCACACAGTCTCTCTCTCTCACACACACACATACATGCCCACAGAGTCACACAGTCTCTCACACACACACATACATGCTCACACAGTCAGTCTCTCTCACACACACACATACATACATGCCCACAGTCACACAGTCTCTCTCACACACACATGCCCACATAGTCACACAGTCTCTCTCTCTCTCACACACACACATACATGCCCACACAGTCACACAGTCTCTCTCACACACACACATACATGCCCACACAGTCTCTTTCACTCACAAACTTCCTCTCTCACCTAATACCTCTCTCTCTCTCTTTCTATTGTTATTCCAACCCTGTTCCCCACCCCTGCATCCTCTTAGTCAACCAGAAGATAGTTCCTCTCTGTCTGTTGCTACTCTTTCTCTCTCTCCCTATGTTTTTATTGCTGCTCTCTTACTCTTTCTCTTTTGTTTTATCTCAATCCCTCTCTTTCACCAAGAAACAGTTTAATCTCTGTCTTGTTAGCTTTCATTTCAATCATTCATCACTACTACTACTACTACCACTACCACCACCACCACCACTACTCATTCTTTCACTCATTTCCTCTTTCTTTCTTTCTCTCTCTCTCACGCGCGCACACACACACACACACGTTCTCTACAGGAGAGTCTACTTGTTTCTCTCTCTCTCTAACTCATTCTCTTTACTTTCCTTTTTATGTCTCTTTCTCTCTCAGTATTCTTCCTGTCATATCTCTTTCCACTCTCATTCCCTCACACCCTCTTGTTCTTTCATTAAATAGATGACAGCTAATCTTCTAGTCTTGTCAACGATGTCTCAACGTTGTTGTTGGTGGTGGTGGTGCTGGTGTTGTTATTATTGGTAGTGGTGGTGGTGCTCCTGTTGTTGGTGTCTACTACTGCTATTTTCTTTGTTGTTGCTGTTATTGTTGTCGCTGTTGTTGTTGCCTTTGTTGGTGGTGGTAGGGATGGTGTTGTTGTTGTGGATGTTAGTATTGGTGGTGGTGGTAGTGGTGTTCTTACAATGGTCTCCCAACATAAAACGACCAACAATAGAACATAAAAGAAGACAGCCCAGCAATCAGATCAAATTATAAACAGATAAATAGAACTATTCTTTACATAAAATAAGACATAATTCCAGTGTAGGAGAAGACATGTCAAGTCAAAGTAAGTTGGCTTTGACGAATGGTTACCCATCTTGGTTGCTGTAGAAGTCTGTAGAGAATAAGTCTGGAGACAAAAGAGGTAAGAATGGAAAATATACATATAGACTTACAGTAGTATTTAGATAGATTGCTCTCTCTTACTATACAGTTTCAGCAACATTAGTGATACTCTGACTAACAGCAGAGAGTAATTACAGAACTACAGTAAATATAATTACACTCTACTTCTCTATTCTTTTACTTGTTTCAGTCATTTGAATGTAGCCATGCTGGAGCACCATCTTAAAGGGTTTTTTTTAGTCAAAGAAATTGACCCTAGTGCTTACTCTATCGGTCTCTTTTGCTGAACTGCTAAGTTATGGGTTCGTTAACACACCAACATCGGTTGTCAAGTGATGGTGAGGCAACAAACACGGATACAAAGACAAAACACACACACACACAAATATACACATGTACATTCACACACTAGCATACATGGAGGTTATGGTTTTGGTTCTCGCAACGAGGAGGGAATCAGGCTGCTGGAGTTCTGTGATGCAAATGATCTTATGGTTTGCAACACTAACTTCAGGAAACCTAACAGTCACCTACCAATCTAGTAGACACACTAACCAAATTGACTACATCCCTTGCCAGAAAAAGGGAAAGGTGGCTTCTTATAAATACCAAACTCTTCCCAGGCAAAGAATGTACCCCACAACATAAACTAGTAGTTAGCGACTTCAGGATCAGGGCTAAAGGGATGTCCAGAAGACGACCAGCATGGAGGAGAAGGGTCTGGAAGCTTAAAGATCCTGTGAATGGACAGAGATTTAGAGACATATTACTCGAAGCTTTTGATGAAATAGAGTGGGATATAGCATCACCTAATGTGGAAGACAACTGGAGGTTTCTATGAGACAACCTGCTAAGGGCCACTGACCAGATCTGTGGATGGTGCAAAGTTCCCTCTCGACCTAAGATAATGTGGTGGTGGCACAATGTTGTTGACGGGGCCATTACAGAAAAGAAACAGGCTTGGAAGAACGGTGGTAGCAGGGAATTGTATCAGACTGCCAGAAGGGAAGCTAGGAGACAGGTTTATTTAGCCAGAGGGGAAGCAGATAAGAAAATATTTGCCAATGATCTGTGCCATGAGGACAAAAGACGTGTTGCATGACAGTGTGTGAGAGAGAATCGTGATGTCATAAGAGACAAATGTGTCTGCATGGATGATGGTTCACTTGCATTAAACGAAGCTGCAAAGAGAGAGATTTGGAGATGCCACTATGAAAGGTTGCTAAATAAAGAGAATGAATGAGAGAAAGAGTGTCTGTCAAATGCTGACCCAACAGAGGGACCAACTATCTGAATTTGACAGTACCTTGGTAGATAATGTAATTAAGGGTATGAAAACAGGGAAAGCCCTCGGCCCATCAGGAATCATGACAGAGATGCTCAAAATATCTGGTGGTGTCGGCTATAGCCTAGTCACCCATTTAGTTAATCAGGTGATATATGAAGGAGTCATACCCAATGACTGGTGTAGCAGTACCATAGTCAACTGCTACAAAGGTAAAGGTGACGCTTTAGATACAAATAATTACAGAGGTATCAAGCTGTTAGATCAGGTAATGAAAGTCACAGAGAGGGTCATAGCCCAACTAATTAGGGAGAGAGTCAATCTAGATGAGATGCAGTTTGGGTTCGAGGGAAATGCTATATTTCTGGTAAGACAGCTGCAGGAGAAATACCTAGCCAAAGATAAACCTACATGGCAGTGAAACATAGGCCATGACTGCTGAGGACATGCGTAAGCTTGCAAGGAATGAAGCCAGTATGCTCTGCTGGATGTGTAATGTCAATGTGCATATATGACAGTGCAAGCGCCCTGAGAGAAAAAAGATGTGGTTTGCAAGAGAGACGACTGCACTGGTATGGTCATGTGTTGTGAATGAATGAGGACAGCTGTGTGAAAAAGTGTCACACCGTAGCAGTTGAGGGAACCTGTGGAAGAGGTAGACCCAGGGAGCCCTGGGATGAGGTGGTGAAACACGACCTTCAAACATTGGGCCTCACTGAGGCAATGGCTTGTGACAGAGACTTTGGAAATATGCTGTGCTTGAGAAGACCCGACAAGCCAAGTGAGACTATGGCCTATGCCGGTGGTGTATAACCAGCCCACTTATGAGTACCCTTCATTCACTGGACAATAAACTTTGCTTGCGAAGACCTGTTGAGGCTAGTGAAATCAAAATTGCTGACATGGCCAATGACAGTACTGCCTGATCGGCACTCGTGCCAGTGGCATGTAAAATGCACCATTTGAGCATGATCGTTGCCAGTGGCACGTGAAAAACAACATTTGAGCATGGTTGTTGCCAGTGCCGCCAGACTGGCCCTCATGCTAGTGGTACATAAAACCACCCAGTATACTCTCGGAGTGGTTAGTGTTAGGAAGGGCATCCAGCTGTAGAAACTTTGCCAGATCAGATTGGAGCCTGGTGCAGCTTTCTGGCTCGCCAGTCTTCAGTCAAACCATCCAACCCATGCCAGCCTGGAACGCGGACATTAAACGATGATAATGATGATATATATGACGAGCTTCTTTCAGTTTCCATGTACCAAACCCACTCACAAGGCTTTGGTCAGCTCAAGGCTATAGTAGAAGATACTTGCCCAAGGTTCCACACAGTGGGACTGAACCCAGAACCATGTGGCTGGAAAGCAAGCTTCTTACCACATAGCCATGCCTGAGTACTTTTTTTAGAAACAACAACCTGTGCATTACATCTACCATTATTACTACAACTGTAGCCATTAGCTCCACAACAACCACTATCAACAGCATCAAAAGCAAGATTACTTTACCAATTCTTTTTCTCGTTTATAAACTCAGTCATACACAAATGCCTATACCTGTATCCCTACCTAAACATCCATCGATGTATCTTAATATCATCTATTTAGCATTGTACAGGGTGTCCACAAAGTCTGGGTACATGCAGATTAACACATACTTTAAGAAATTATTATTTCTTATATTTAATTGTTTATGTCATGATCTTGTTTACTCCATGTACCCAGACTTTGTGGACACCCTGTATATCTTTCTTTTATGTCTCATACAAATCAACCTAAGTCCTATATGCGAAGTAGGTCAACCTAAAAGAATTTTGTCCCTGATGGTCATTTTTTTTCCTGAAAATCCGATGCTGTTATTGGGATGTGTCTAACATGCCATCAGAAATGGTGTGTGCGGGCTGGGTGGGGCGTGTATGCTGAATAAGCTAAACAATACTCCCTCACCTTTGCTCTTTTCTTTTTTCTGATGAAAGACTAGCATCCAAAACGTTAAAGACCCTTTCCCTTTCCTTTCAAGTGTTACACTAATAGCTCATTTGTCATGAATTGTCCCTCTGGTCTTTTCCTCATTTTTGTTCATTCACTCCACCCCCCTCCCACACACACCATTTTTGATGGCATATTTGACACATCTCAATGTCAGTACTGCACTTTCAGGAAAAAAATGACCACCAGAGACAAAATTAAATTACAGGTGGCCTTCTTCACATATAGAACCTTGGTTGATTTGTATGAGACGTTATTTGGTGAGGTTGTGAAAAAGTGCATCTTATACGCCATCAAATATATATATATATAAGTTCAAAAAAAGACAAAAACCAATAACAAAAAAACAACAAAGTGAGGACGTGATACGGATAGTGTTATTAGACGCTCGGGAAAGGAAAGAGAGAGAGTATGACGTTTCGGGTGGAGCCCTTCGTCGGAAAGACAGAAAGTTCAAAGAATGGAAAAACGGAGGAAGAAAAAATCGGCACCGATGCCCACGAGGTTACATTGTGGAAGGACCGGAAGAGGAGGTGGTGGAGGAAAAGTTCTTTCTAAGACAGGAGAGTGAAAAAGGGAGGTGAATATGTGTGCGTGCGCGAGGGTCTGCAAGTCTGTGTGTGTAATAACAGAACGTGTGTGTGCGTATGTATGTGTGTGTGTGTGTGTGCATGGTTTGGTGGTTTATCTGTTAGTGTGTATGTGTGTGACGTAGTGGAAGGAATTAGTAGCAGGAATAGTTAGGGGGTGCTTATGGTCAGTGGAAAGTCAGCAGGCAGTTTTTGAGTATGTGTGTGTGCGTGTGTGTGTTTGTGTGGGGTTGTAGGTGTTGGGTACGTGTGCGTGCGTGTGTATGTATTTTGTACGTGCGCATGTGTGTATGTTTTTGTGCGTGCGTGTGTGTTTGTGTGTATGTGTATGTTGTGTATATGTGCGTTGCTGTGTACGTGTGTGTGCGTGCGTTTGCTTCTGTATGTGCGTGTGTTGTTTATGCCCATGTGTGTGTGATTGTATGCGTGTCTGTGTGAGTGTGTTGTGTTGGTGAGAGGTGTGTGTGTGTGTGTGTGTTGGTGAGAGGTGTGTGTGTGTGTGTATGTGGGTGTGTGTGTATGTGTATGGATGTGCGTGTGTGTGTGTGGGATTGTGATGTGTGTGTAGTATGCGTGTTTGTGTGAGTGTGTGTTGTGTATGTGAGAGGTGTGTGTGCATGTGTGTACGTGTATGTATGTGTATGTGTGTGTTTATGTATGTGAGAGGTGCGTGTGTGTGTGTGTGCGTACGTATGTGTGAGAGCGTAAGGATGTGTGCCAGGTATGTGTGTTATTTTGTGTGTGCACTCCTGTGTGTGTGTGTGTGCATATGTATGTATGTGTATGTAGGCGTGCGCGTATATATGGGTGTGTGTGTGTCTGTGTGTAAGTAGGTGTGTGTCTCTACCACTGTGCGTGTGTGTGTGTGTGTGTGTATATGTGCGTTCATCTATGTGTGTGAGGGCGCGCGTGTATGTTTGTCATGTGTGTGGGAGGTGTATGTGTTAGGTGTATGGGAGGTAAGTGAGGTATATGTGAATGGGGGTATGTATGGGTTGTCAGGTGTGTGGGAGATATATAATTGTTCATAGAAAAGCATGTAATCGTTACCAATATAGCTCGAAATGGTGTCTTTTATGTGCCACCCGCACAAGAGCCAGTCCAGGGGCACTGGCAACGATCTCGCTCAAAAACCCTACAAGGCCAGTCAGGCGGTACTGGCAACGGTCACGCTCAGGATGGTACATCTTATGTGCCACCCACACAAGAGCCAGTCCAGGGGCACTGGCAACGATCTCACTTGGCTTGCCGGGTCTTCTCACGCACAGCACATTTCCAAAGGTCTCGGTCAGTAGTCATCGCCTCGGTGAGGCCCAATGTTCGAAGGTCTTGCCTCACCACCTCAGCCCAGGTCTTCCTGGGCCTACCTCTTCCACGAGTTCCCTCAACTGTTAGGGAGTGGCACTTTTTCACGCAGCTATCCTCATTCATTCTCACCACATGTCCAAACCAGCACAATCGTCTCTCTTGCACACCACTACTGACGCTTCTTATGTTCAGCTTTTCTCTCAAGATACTTACACTCTGACGGGTATGCACATTTACATTACACATCCAGCGGAGCATACAGGCTTCATTCCTTGCGAGCTTACGCATGTCCTCAGCAGTCACAGCCCATGTTTCACTGCCATGTAGCATGGCTGTTCGTACACATGCGTCATACAGTCTGCCTTTTACCCTGAGTGAGAGTCCCTTTGTCGCCAGCAGAGGTAAGAGCTCTCTAAACTTGGCCCAGGCTATTCTTATTCTAGTAGTTACACTTTCAGCACACCCACCCCCACTACTAACTTGGTCACCCAGATAGCGGAAGCTATCAACTACCTCTAGTTTTTCTCCCTGGAATGAGATAGAAGTTGTTTCCTGTTTGTTTACAGTGTTTATTGCACCTGAACATCTGCCACATACAAAAACTAACTTTGTAGTTAATCTGCCTTTGATATTGCTGCACCTCTTATGTGTCCATAGCTTGCACCGGGTACATCTTATAGAGTTACTACCTACTCCTTTACTGCATACTGGAGTAGGTAGTAACTCTATACTATATATATATATATATATATATATATATATATACATACATAGGTATAAGTTAGGATTGTTTAAACATTCAAGTGGTAGGCTAGAAGTGTTTAAGCAACTAAGGGATAATTAACTCCAAAGGCGCTCCTGGAGATTACCTGTGTGGGTACCATTTTTGTTAGGAGGTATCCAGAGGCAGGTAAGTTATCGTGTAAGCCATAGTTTATAAGTATATACTTATATATATATATATTGCTAGCCACTACACATTCTTTTTTTCTCTCCTTATTTCTTTCTGTGTTCCTTTCTGTGGAAGAGCATAAGCCCAAAACATTAAAGACTTTTTCACTTCCCGAGCATTATACTAATACATCTGTTTGTTGTCTACACCACCTGTCTTCGTCTTTTGTTTTTTTTTTTGTGAATTCTCTCTCTATATATATATATAATCATCATTTAGATGGTTTGATTGGAACTGGTAAGCCAGAGAGCTGCACCAGGTTCCAGTCTGGGTTGGTATGGTTTCTATGGCTGGATGCCCTTCCTAATGCCAACCACTCCAAGAGTGTAATGGGTGCTTTTATGTACCACTAGCACGGGTGCCAGTCATGTGACACTGACATCAGCCATGACTACAATTTCACTTGGTTTCATGAGTCTTCTCAAGCATAGCATATCACCAAAGGTCACTTGCCATTGCCTCCGTGAGACCCATCATTGGAAGATCATGCTTCATCACCTCATCCCACATCTACCTTTTCCACAGTTAGAGATCAGCAACAGTCCCAACTCTGAGGGAATATATGGGGAGGGGGAACTGCAAGTATATATATATATATATATATATATATAGTTTTAGGGAAAATAACCAATTTTCAAGAACTCATCGATGAAAATTCATTATCACATATAGAAAAATTAATAATTAAAAGCACAATAAATGAGTATAATATAAAGTAAAGTAAATATCATAAGATAAATATAATAAAAAGATTACACGTGTTTCATAACCAATTTTCAAATAGAAAAGAAATTTAAATCGATTAAAATCGATTAAAATATTTTGATATTATGATATTTTTAAAATAATTTTTCTATCTTTATATAATAAGTATTTCATATTATTTCATTTGGTACTTATTGTTGGTTGAGATATATATCTAATTATTGTTCTACTTACGATCTGATGAGTAGCTATATTTTTGAATAGAACTTATTTTCGATAATTTCAATTGATTTTAATCGATTTAAATTTCTTTTCTATTTGAAAATTGGTTATGAAACACGTGTAATCTTTTTATTATATTTATCTTATGATATTTACTTTACTTTATATTATACTCATTTATTGTGCTTTTAATTATTAATTTTTCTATATGTGATAGTGGATTTTCATCGATGAGTTCTTGAAAATTGGTTATTTTCCCTAAAACTATATATTTTATATATACTTTATCTATAAGGCTCAATTTAATTTTAATTTTTTATAAATTGATTTTAATTGAGTTTTTTACCTGTAA
Source organism: Octopus bimaculoides (assembly GCF_046866305.1). NCBI lineage: Eukaryota > Metazoa > Mollusca > Cephalopoda > Octopoda > Octopodidae > Octopus > Octopus bimaculoides. The sequence continues at coordinate 78,226,245 of NC_142932.1, forward strand.
TTTTGGATTTTGTCCCTAATTAATATTATTATATATATATATATATATATATATATATATATATATATATACTTAGTATAATTTGAATAGAAATCTTGTAACATGTATTTAAGGGCTCCTTTACTGTTATTTGCCTACCACATGTTATTCTATACTAAGACATTTTCCAGGGCTGGATACACATATTGGACTCCTTTTTTCATAAGGTTAATACAAGAATAATATGATATATTCTGATCTACTATTAAAGCCTGATACAAACCCTTCCTCATGTTATATTATTCTTAATATATATATATATATATATATATATATATATATATATATATATTGGACATTGTACATATAAATGTTAGATATAAAACATCCTAGCTTTTGTTATTGGAGGCACATGATCACAGCAGTGTTCAAGAATTAATAACCTGTTAGAATATAATAAGTTGATATAACAATTGACACAAAATAGTACAGATAAAATGCACACCTGCATACGTGTGTATGTGTGTGTATGAATATATATTTATGCATGAGTATGTGTGTATTTATATATATTCACACACACCCACACATGTGGTATGTTGATGAAAACAGGGAAAATAGAACTCAAAATATGAGTATATGTACATTTTTATTAATATTTAGCAGAAGAAACAGAGTGACTCAATGCATGCACGCGTGCGTGCACATGCACACACACACATTGCACATGGAGTTTGAAAAATAAAGAGACTGACAATTAATGATAAACATTGATACACAAACAGGTAGATAGATAGATAGATAGATAAATAAATAGATAAGTATAGATAGATAGATAAATAGATACGTATAGATAGATAGATAAATAGATAAGTATAGATAGATAAATAGATAAGTATAGATAGATAGGTAGATAGATAGATAGATAGATAAGTATAGATAGATAGATAAATAGATAAGTATAGATAGATAGATAAGGAAAGGATAGATTGAATCATTGATATATACATACAATGAGTTTGATTCACTGAAAGATTAATAGTTCGATTAAATGACAGAGAGATAGACTTAGCAGGAGAAAAATAATGAGAAAGAAAAGAGAAGGACAATAAAACCAGACGGAAGACAAGATTTAGATTTAAAAGGAACAAAAATGGAAAATAATAACTGGATGGAAAAGGGTAAGGTGGTGTGTGGAAATATGTGAGAGAAACTGAAAGGTACAGAAAGAAAGAAGAAGAAACGAAAAGACAATGATAGATAGATAGACAGACTGATGCAGATAGATATAGACAGATAGCTAGATTGTTAGATGCAGATAGATATAGATGGATGGATGGATGGATGGATGGATAAGCCAATAGAGGGATGTAAAAAGCTAGCCAAATAGATGGGTAAACCAATAGAGAGAGAGAGAGAGAGAGAGAGAGAGAGAGAGAGAGAGAGAGAGACGGTTAGATCAATAGATAGATAGATAAATCAACAGATAATTAGATTTGATGGATGGATAGGTAGATGGATAGATCAATAGATAGATAGGTGGATAGATAGATAGATAGACAGACATAGATAGAGATATAAATAGACAGACATAGATAGATAGATATAGATAGATAGATAGATAGATATAAGTAGAGATTTTGTGAGTGAAAAGGGAAACAAAACATGAATAAAAAGAGAATAATGAAGTATAAAAAAGACAAGATAGACAAATAGGAGAAATGAAGAGAACATGTGAGTTGCTTATAGAAATGGTGGTGGGCAAGTTTGGAAGAGAAAATAAGGATATTGGAGTGGTTGTTTATCTCCAAGAATGGCTGGTTTGTTTGGCGTTTAAATGACTGACATTTATTCTACTGTGTTAAAATACTCATTCTCTTTCATTATAATCATCAGTTTGGCATGGACATTTTATGTTCTGAATGACTTCATATATTATTGTGTGCCAACCTCTCTGTTGTTTAAAAGAGGAAGTTTAAACATGGTTCATTGAATCTCTTCTCTCCATGACTAATCTGGTTCAGAAAAGTGAACTTTTCTCTCTTTCTCTCCCTCTCCTATCTTCTTTTATCATTCTTTTCTCTTTATCTCTTTCAATCCTCTCTTGTGATCTTCCTATCTAAAATTTAACCTCTTCCTCTCTCTCCTTGCTCTCTTCTTAATCTTTTTAGTTTCTTTTATTTACCAATGTCCCTCTTCTCTCTCTCTCACTTCGTTTTTCAATCAACTCTTCTGCTCTCTCTGTCTCTCTCTCTTCTTTTTCCCCCTATTTCTTTCATTGTCTCTATCTATTCATCCTGTTTATTTCTTGCTCCCTTCTTCCATGTTTTGATCCTTTCTTACATTTTCTCCTTATTTTATATCATTATACCAATTTCATCAGTTCTTTCTTCTTATTGGCATTATTTCTAGCTCTAGATCAATGTAGCCTTTCTTTACAACCAACAATTTGTTTGTCTGTCTATACACCATACATACATATGTATGTACGTACGTACATACATACATACATCTGTTTGTCTATGTTTGTCTATATAGCTGGTTTGCCTATCGGTCTAATTTATTCTATCTAATCTAATCTAATCAGGCTGTTTATTTATCTTGTCTTCTTCCCATCTATCTATCTATCTATCTATCTATATATCTATCTATAAATAGTCAGTCCATCTATGTATTTCTGTCTGTCTATTAATCTATCTATCTAATTTGTGAGTAATTTATCTATCTAGTCAGTCTATCTATCTGCTTATTTGTCTATTTCTCTGTGTGTCTGTCTATTTATTTATCTATCTATCTATCTATCTGTTTGTCTATGTAATTTATCTATCTGTCTATCTAATTTATCTATCAATATATAGCTACTTTCTCTGTTTATTTAATTTAATCTATCTATCTATCTATCTATTTATCTAATCCATCCATCCGTCCCCACCTCCATATCAATCAGTTCATCCATCCATTAATTAATTAATGCAGAAAGAAAGGCTCATTTCAACAAACCCTTAACTATGATCTGAAATAACGATGCTCAGGTTTGGCGAGTGAAATCAATTGGGTCATTGCATCACAAACACATAACTTCACAAATGTGATGCACCATTGGAGCAGAAAGATTTTGAATCGGATTTGTTAGAATATGAATTAATTGAGGGTTAAAATGAATGTTCTTCTGCTCAGTTGCCCATCATATGAAGATGTTTATCAATGTGGAAGTGACTTACACAGCTTGTAAATAAATATGCTCTACCGTATAACCCAAACCATCAAGGTGCCCTTTAGTTGTCAGTTACTCAGCTGGCTAAAAATAGTAACCAAATCTCCCTAAACTGATATTCTCTTTTACTTGTTTCAGTCATTTGACTGCGGCCATGCTGGGGCACCGCCTTTAGTCGAGCAAATCGACCCCAGGACTTATTCTTTGTAAGCCTAGTACTTATTCTATCGATCTCTTTTGCCGAACCGCTAAGTTACGGGGGCGTAAACACACCAGCATCGGTTGTCGGGACAAATACAGACACACAAACATATACATACATACATACATATATATATATATATATATATATATATATATATATATATATATATGCATACATATATACAACGGGCTTCTTTCAGTTTCCGTCTACCAAATCCACTCACAAGGCTTTGGTCGGCCCGAGGTTATAGTAGAAGACACTCGCCCAAGGTGCCGTGTAGTGGGACTGAACCCGGAACCACATGGTTCGTAAGCAAGTTACTTACCACACAACCACTCCTACGCCCACAATAACTTTTTTATTTAACTTTTATCAAATTTCTTTATGTTAATAAGACATGATGAAATGGATACTAATTTTCAAAAGAAAAAGTTTTATCATCTTCAAAACAAATAAAACAAATTTCTCATTTGTATAACTCCCCCCGCCCCATAACTACTCTGTCACTTATTCCAACTTTAAGTGATTCTTTCTATCTCTTTCATTGTGTGTATAGCATTCCTTTACTCATTGCTTGTCACAAAGCCTAGTATGTGCATCCATCCTATGCCTCTTATGTTAACTCTCCCTGTATTTCTCTATTATTTCTGGAGAAATCAACCAACCAACCAATCAACAAACATTTATATCAGCTATCATTAATACAGAGATAAGCCGTATGCTACAAACTTTGTAGCAAATATTATAGCCAATTTACTTACACTTAGTATCTAAGTGGTACTTTAATATTGACCTAGAATGATGGAAAGCAAAGTTTACCTTGTAAGGATTTGAACTGAGAATGTATAAAATATAATTAAATGTCATGTAGGACACAACCCAACGCAGTAGATATTTTGCTTCCTCCACCCTTTGCTTTGTTTATCATTCTCCATGGTGGAGGCGCAATGGCCCAGTGGTTATGGCAGTGGACTCGCGGTCATAGGATCGCGGTTTCGATTCCCAGACCGGGCGTTGTGAGTGTTTATTGAACGAAAACGCCTAAAGCTCCACAAGGCTCCGGCAGGGGATGGTGGTGAACCCTGCTGTACTCTTTCACCGCAACTTTCTCTCACTCTTTCTTCCTGTTTCTGTTTCTGTTGTGCCTGTAATTCAAAAGGATCAGCCTTGTCACACTGTGTCACGCTGAATGTCCTCGAGAACTACGTTAAGGGTACACATGTCTGTGGAGTGCTCAGCCACTTGCATGTTAATTTCATGAGCAGGCTGTTCCGTTGATTGGATCAACTGGAACCCTCGATGTCATAAGCGACGGAATGCCAACAACAACATATTTTCCATGAAATTTGGTTTAAAATTTTGAAATTTGTAATGAAAATTTACTTTGTGAATCAATTTTAATTCCTTTTTCTTTAATATTCCAGAAGCAGCATCATGAAACTACGACAGGCCAAACGCAAAAGACGGCGAACTCAAGAATATACCAGCACTAATGAC
>NC_142932.1:78238639-78261139 GCF_046866305.1 Octopus bimaculoides
ATGGCTAAGTTAAGGCATGGAACTGGGTCAGATAGCACTGGATCTGACACCGAATCATACAAATTAAATAAAGTGCTTTGAATTTTTGCTGGAACAGCTGTGGGCACTGAATGTGAACCAAGCTACACAAAGATTGGTTGAGACAGCTGACACTTGAAAAAACTTCATATTCTGTTATTTTAAAAATCTATTTTACCCTCCAGAACTCAATTGTAATTAGAGAAGCTTCAAGATAAAAGGACAATTAAAAATTACCATTGGTGTCCACCATCAGGTGTTAAGTTAGATATTGAGATACTTCGTATTGTTCATTGACAATGATTTCTTCATATTCCAAGCAAGAAAAGTATTTACTTCTTAAATAGTTTAAACTAAAAAAGCAAAAAAAAAAAGACCTGACTAGAAATATCTGACAATGATGTTAGGAATGTCATAAGGCAGTGAGCTGGCAGAACCATTAGCACGCCGGACAAAATGCTTAGCAGTATTTTTCCTGTCACTACATTCTGAGTTCAAATTCTGCTGAGGTTGACTTTTCCTTTCATTTTTTCAGGGTCGACAAATTAAGTACCAGTTAGGCACTGGGGTCGATGTAATCAACTTATCCCCGCCCCTAAAATTTCAGGCCTTGTGCCTATAGTAGAAAGGATATGTTAGGAAATGTCATATGAATTGTCAAAGCACAGTTCTACAATGTTAATAATCTTTGTTCCAAACAAGCCAATGAATTAAATGTAACTAAAAAAAGGTGGTGGGGATTTACATGTGAAAGAACGCACACACACACACATAAGCAACACACACAACCACCTTCACATACAACCACACCCCTCTTGCACATTTACAGAGGGTGAGAATGAGTGAGGGTAATAGAGATATATATTCCAGAATGTTTGGCAAAGTGTGATTAATCTGAAATGTTTTGAAGGTGTTGAGAATTTGTGCCTTTTCTAAGTTGCCAAAATCTTCATCATATTTCCACGCCCATTGCAGATTAAGAGAATCTGCCACCACCTCGAGAAATACACTCCAAAACCACCCCCATTTCCAGACCCCCTCCCTGAAAAAAAAAACAATCAAGAAACTACTGAGCGGCCATTCTTGTTTTATTTTTCTTGAATATATTTTTTATCTTTTATCTTAATCAGGATATTCTTTCTCATTATCATATTGGTTTATTGATTACACATGAAGGGAAACTTAATTGAATGAAATGCATTTTCTGTAATTAATTATTGTTACTAATTCCATCAGTCACAATAATAGAGAAGGTAATGTCACATCCTTGTGAGATTTGAACTTGGAACAGAGGTTACTTAGCACATAAACCAATGCTCAACTGTTTCTGCACAATTACTTCCCTTGAATTTTTCATTCTCTTCATCAGATAGTTTTCTAACATAGGCAGAAGCCCCTAAATTTAGGCAATGTTGTATAGTTGATCAAGCAGTACTTAGCCTAGAACTTATCGACTCTCAGAAGGATGAAAACCAAACTTGACTTTTGTGGGATACAAAGTCAAAATATAAAGAGGTGTAACTAAATACCTCAAGCATATTTTTCTTATTTGTTGGTTGTTTTACCACTTCTTTCTACCAGTTTATATTGTGTTGACTGTATGTGGAAATGGTAGAAGATCAGCAGACTTTAACATCCTAAACTAACAGCTGATAAGAAGTCTTTTAATGATGAAAGCTGATGAGTTGTGGAATGTAAAACACTGCATTTAGTTTTGGACCTTTATGTTCTAAATTAAAGTCCTGCTAGGTTAGACTTTTCTTGTTTCAAAGTCAACAGAAATAAATACCAGTTGTTAAGACATCTATGTTCTAATAACTTGTTAAACATCTATGCTTCCCCTTTCCTCTACGTTAGTGACACCAGCAACCTCTGTTGTTATTGGAGTGAACTAAAATGTTGGTGTTTCAATTCTCAGATGGAGCTTATTTTATTTCACTTACATTGTTAATATCCCCAAGAAGCGCATGAATACCACACAATCGCATGCCACTCCCCTATAAATTTTAACATTGTGTCTAATCTAAAAAAATTAATATCAATCAAGGCAGCATGATTTTAAGAGCACCAGAATAAATAAATGCCTTGCGATGTTGAAGTTTCATCCCTCGGTGCAGTATGTTCATATCTGGTGGAGATTGATAAAGTTTTCATTCACCAATGCTCTATAAATTTAGTACCAGTAATATAATGTGATCAATTCAATCAACTTATTTTGCTCTTTGTAAAATCTGGCCTTGTCTACAGAAATCAATATAAATTTGTGTGTGTGTTTGTGTGTCGATTCTCGCCTACTAATGCATTTGGAGATCCTCATTTTTGCCTTTCCTTCCACTATGATATAAATCTTTCTTGCCACAATGAAAAGAATCCAGTATTAAATGTATGTGGCCATGCAACAGTGCTAAAAAAACCAATATTGTTTGCTTTGGTGGAATCACTCGTTGCTGTGGACATAAATGACAAGCTGAACTTTTGTGTTGGTTCTGATTCCTGCCTGGAGTCCATTATTTTCCCCTTACATCATTAATGCTCTTGGCAAACACAATTCCACTTTGTAAGAAGTAATTATGTTCCTTGTGATGTTGAACACTTTTAGCAGGAATGTAAAACTCTAGAAACCTCCTAGCCCTCAAACAGGCTTTTAAGGGCCGGTGTTTAGCTCTGAATTCATGATGTTATGTAGAAAGTATCTTCCCTGGATAGGATGCCAGTCTATCGCAGGTAACATTCCCATATGTATTTAAATCTGGCAGTACATATTCCTACTGATAGTTAGCTAGTGGGGGCTGGACTGAAATGTGAATTAAATGCATTATCCAGAAACATTACTAAAGAGCTGCATTGGATTTGAACTCCTAATCTCAGTGGACCTCCCTTCAGCTGTGAGCTTAGGTGATGGGGCTCAGCATCTACTCTTTCATTTATTTCAGTTAACGTTAACTAATTGCTAACCCCTATGAAATACATGAACATCACAACATCCTTTGTTTCTATTCTTGTCATGAAAATAAGAAAAAAATTTCACAATAATGTAAAGAAAAAACAAAAATAAAGACATTGATTTAACAGACTAAAGATTTATGAACAATATCATCATTGCTATCATCATCATCACCATCAAAAACATATTTCCTGCTCTTTGTCTTTCCTCCCACCACTACTAAGTGTTGTCTTTACACTGTTGCCCAGAACCCCAGGGGTATGGGTGTCACACAAGTCTTGGAGCACACTGCTAATCTATCTATGTTGTGGGTTTTCTGTCAAATGCACTACTTTATTCAGGGTGGCCTATAAAGCTGTTGAGACAACCCTACTACAGTTCCTATTCTATCAACCTCCACCCTCAGCCATGTGTCAACCATTCCTCTCACACACACACCTCAACCACAAGTCAAACTCTAAGTAGTCACTCAACCTGTTAGAAACAGCTACTAAATCACATTCAAGTCATACCCTGATCTAGCATAAACCAATACATTGCGGTCATAGCATGAATCATTTTTAAACCCAGGCCTGCTGTATTAGAGCTAAGCTAACCTTGATGTTACTCAACAGTTTCTCACCCACATCCTTCTCTTGCCACCCCAATCTCCTACCATTGTGTCCCATGCACTAAACACCTCTCCACAATCAATACTTTCCAGATATTAACCTTCGAAAATATGCCCTCTTTGGCCCTGTTTCTGCTACTGAATTCCAACTTGTCAGAGTTGCATCAGCCTCTCTAGTCTAAAAGGATCTGGAATGGTTGAAGGCTCTGCCCTAGCCCCTAGAGACACTAAATGTTGTTGACAAAAGAATTCAGTGTTCTAGTAAGAGATACACTGGTTTTGTTAGAAGGTGAACCTGTGGACGGGAGGGGGGGTCACACTACTGTACTTATAGCTTTGTTATAAATGTTGTGGTTTTGTTTCTATACATTCACAGATGGCACCACTATAATAAGGTATCAGATTACAAGTCCAAAGCTGAATGGTTCATACCATCATGTCATCAGCATTCCATTACAAAGACGCCCCGATATATATAAATATAAAGTGCATGGCTCGGTGGTTAGAGCATCAGGCTCACAATCATGAGGTAGTGAGTTTGATTCCCAGACCAGGCTGTGTTGTGTTCTTGAGCAAGACACTTTATTTCACGTTGCTCCAGTTCACTCAGCTATAGAAATGAGTTGCAATGTCACTGGTGCCAAGGCCAAGCTGCATTGGCCTTTGCTTTTACTTTGATTGACATCAATGGTGTGGACAGGGCAGGCTGGTATGCATGGGCGACTGCTGGTCTTCCATAGACAACTTTGCCTGGACTTGTGCTTTGGTGGGGAACTTTCTAAGTGCAATCTGATGGTCATTCATGACCGAAGGAGGTCTTTATATATATATATATATATATATATATATATATATGCAAATTTGCAGAGGAATCTGTAGTGGGGGAGTTTAGCTCAATCGGTCAGAGCATCGTGACACGTAATCACGGAGATATGAGTTCGAGTCCACAGCTAACCACCTACACTTTTTTCTGCAAGATAGGGGTAGTTTATCCTGTTCAGGCTATATTATTAGCATTATTCTGCGTTTGAGAATTTAAAATCACTTCTTTAACTTTCTAAGGCATCTCAACGCTTCTAAAAGCAAACTTCGTTTGTTTGTTTACATTTGTCATAATTTGAATTTATCATATGATAGCGTCTCATAAAGCGAGATTTCTATACATCTTAAATTTGCAGAGGGATTTGTAGTGGGGGAGTTTAGCTAACGACCTACACTTTTTTCTGCAAAATAGGGGTAGTTTATCCTGTTCAGGCTATATATATATATATATATATATATATATATAAATAATTATAGCAATAATCCTTGGATCGAATTTATAACTATTCAATGTATCACTCACGTATTTCCACAAATCACAAATGATGCATTAAATATTTATTGATTCCATCCAAAGATTATTGTTGTTGCTACCATATTTATCCTACATTATGTCAGTACAGCTCAATTGGCCACCTTAATGGAATAGGAGCTTTATCTGCATATTCAAAATGTTTCCCCATAAATAAATATAATATATATATATATATATATATATATACATACATACATACAATGTCTGAAATAAAGAGAGGCTGCTCCAGGCTTGAATGTCTTTCATTATAACACTGCTGGATTGGGTTAAACAACAGCACCAACAATAACAAGTTAAGCTTCCCTAACTGTGACACCCTCTCCTTCCCCCACCCATGACTACCAACTCTCAACAACAATTCCATCATATTGTATTATATTATAATGTCACAAAGTACAGGGGTTTGTTTTGCTCCAGGTATCAGTTCATTGGGTGGCACTATGCAACAACAAAAACAAATAAAACTTTTTTTTTAAGACTAAACTAACGTTTTCCATGGCGGCAATCTTAATTCATTGTTTCCATGGTTACGTTCTTATTCCTCACCATTGTTTCCATGGTTGCACTCTTATCCACCACCATCATTTTTTTAATGTTACATTCTGATTCTTAACACTGCATTTCTATGGTTACAATTTGATTCATATAGCGCATTGTTTCTATTGATACATCAACACTATCGTTTCCATAGTTATGGCCACATTTTAATGCCATTGTTTTCATGAATAAATTTTATTCCTCACAAATGTTGCCATGGATATGCCCTTACATTTGCTACATGGGGTTACTAGCATTGGACAGTCTCCCACAGTAACAATTTCTATTGATACAACTTACAAACAAATATTTCATCCCTACTGTTGCCATGGCAATTCTGTGTATGGTGTGTGTGTAAATTCCCAAGATCTGTTTTTCCCCCTATCCCTGCCTTTCTCTCTCCCCCATTCACTATACATATTACACCTCCATTTTATATATGTTTGTATGTGTGTGTATATACACATATACATACAATTGAGTGGACAAATGAAAGAAAAGAGCACTCAATGCATTTAGTAGAAGTTACATGTATTATTTAAAACAGGTTGGTATGGTTCTTTGTGACTTGAAGTTTCTGGGACCTCTAACAGAGAAGCCCATCTCTTTCAGGCATCACTTTACAGCAATCCAGAGTACAGGCTTCTCTTATAGACCTCCAAAACTTAAGTCACATAGAACCATATCAAACTACATTAAACAATATATATATATATATATACACACACACACACACACACACACACACATATACTAACTGCTGGCACTCCATCAGTTATGACGATGAGGGTTCTATTTGATCCAATCAATGGGACAGCTTGCTCGTGAAATAAATGTGCAAGTGGCTGAGCACTCCACAGACACACATACCCTTAATGTAGTTCACTGGGAATTTCAGCATGGCAGAGAATGTGACAAGGCTGGCCTATTTGGAAATACACATACTACTCATTTTTGCCAGTTGAGGGGACTGTAGCAGCGTGAAATAAAGTGTCTTGCTCAAGGACACAATGTATCACCGGGAATTGAACTCACGACCTTACCATCGTGAGCTGAATGCCCTAACCACTAAATCATGCGCCTTCACACACACACATATACATATATACACATCAGTAAACCATAAATAAAAAAGAAAAGCACACTCTAAGTTATAGAACAATAGAGTATTTAGAGATTGTTAGTTATGGCTGCTTCATAGGGTTACCCAGGGTTTCCTGCCCATAAAGCAAGATGCGTGTAAAGCTAAGTGCTTTATGGATGCAAAACCTAGAGTAACCCTGTGAACTGGCTATAACTATCTCTGTCTCTCTCTCTCTCATATATAAAATAAATGAAGGGAAATGCATACAGTTTACATAGTTTTAATATAAGTGAATGAGTACCCTTTCACTTATTGAATTATATATATATAATATATTTATAAGTGAAAGAGTACTCTTTCACTTATATACACATATATATAATTCGATTGTAAAGACTTACATGACTGATACAAGAAGCAAGAGTTTCATGCCTCAGACTTGCTAAACTCTTGATGAGTTCGAAGCACGAAACTCTCAGCACCTGAGTCACTTATGTAACTTCGCAGCTTAATAATATATTTTTATATACTTCTCCTGTTTGCTCCAGCAAATGTGTGTGTGTGTGTGCATTTGCACATGGGTGTGTTTATGTGTAGTTGTATGGCCTAGCGGTTAGAAAGTTGGTTTTGTGATCATAAGGTCAGCACTTGAGCAAGGCATTCGATTTCACATTGCTTTGGTCAACTCAGCTGAAAATATAGTACCAACTAAGTTTTGGTGCAGCCTTCACTTTCTTCCAGCAGTTATATATCCTTGATATTGTGCTGACAGGATACCTAAAACAATTAGCAAAGGCATTGTGCAAGCTCATAACGTATATATATATATATATATATATATATATATATATATATATATATATATATATATATATAAGAATAGTATGAATTATAAATTCAGAGAATCATGAGGCTATCACAGTAGGCACCTCCTTCAGAATAGGCTATCAGTTTGTAATGTGTCTCTGAAAACCCCCCAAATCCAAGCGATAAATTTTTCATCATCACTTCTCACACCACCTGGCTTTATGCTTTACACACACACACACACATATATATATGCTTACACACAGGCATGTATGTGTGTGTGTGTCTGTGTATATATATTCATAATCATATGCTAGTAAATAACAGGAAAATTGAGTCCTTAGTATAAGCAATTGGATAAAAATTACTTTTGAAATAGAATTTATTAACTTTCTGGCACCCAAGGTTTCACACTGAAAGAAAACAGCATTTATTCAACCAAAATTCAAATCACAAAAGACATTGTAATATACGCGTGCACACAGACACAACTACCACCACCATGACACATGCATCTCTCTCTTCATATTATGAACCATTCTGTTTGTCTTCCATCCATCTGCATATCTTTATCTATCTGTTTTCCAACCTACATTCCTATCTCACTATCTATTTTTTTTGTTTGTCTTTTTTACTGGCCCTTCATCTGTCTGTTCTATTAAATCTTTGAAAATGAAAAAAAAAATTATTATTATTATTATTATAACATCCTTTTTCTCTTAAACAATCATTATTCCAAAACTTATCAACTATGATCTCACTTCATATTCGCTACCTCTATGGGTAAGTTCTTTGTGCTGAGGATCGTTGTGTGAATGCTGTCCCTCAAGGCACCCTAACCACAGAATCATCTTGCTCCATGCCCACCCCACAAGACAAAGAGACAATTGTAATTTTGAGTGATTTGAATTTTTGTTTTGATTTTTTAATGCCACTCTCCCACTACCACCACCTCCTCCACCTCCTCTTAAACCTGAGAATTTTGTTTGTAATTTCAATATATAAAATCAATTTTTTTTAAATTTAATTTTTTAAAAATCAAAAAAAAAAAAAAAAGGCAGAAATCAAAAACAAAAAAATGAAATTTCAAGCTCATTCCCCCCCCCCCCCGCACTTCATTTGAAAAGAAAAAATTATGAATATAAAATAAAATTTTAAATCTAAAATAAATCTTGAAATATAAAAAAAGAAAGAATAATAAAATAACTAATAAATGTATTGTTTAAATAAATGATATAAATAAATATATATATATGTAAAATAAAAGACAAATATAATATTTTTGTGATTGTTGTTGTTGTTATTGATAGAGTTAAAGAGTTCAGTCGAGTTACAGATTTGTGAACACCTATAGAAGTGCACACACACCCATAAAAACCATTTGTTTCTTCATAATTTTCAGAAAGATGAATATTTTTTTTAATAAAACTTTCTGCAAATACCTTTCAGATGGTGTAGATTATTATCTCAGAATTTAATGTGGAAAAAAAAACTGACACATCACATAAATTTTTTTTTAATTTCCAGTTTCGTTTTATAGATGTAATTGATATGCATCAGTGTGTATGTATGTGTGCTCACTTGTTTTTTTTCTTGTTTTTTTTCACATTGAATTCCAATAAATTGTAACCTATACCATCTGAAAGGTATTTTTAGAAAATTTCATCAAAATATATCTATTTTCATGAAAGTTATGAGGAAACAAAATTCACATTTGTGAATTATCTGTAACTCCTCTGAAAATTTTTCTCACAGCACACACACACACACATACACATATAAATGTGTGTGTGTGACTTTGCATGTGCGTTTGTTCACAACCACTGCTTGACAACTGGTGTAGGTGTGTTTACATCCCAGCAGCTTAGCAGTTCAGCAAAAGAGACCAACAGAATAAATACCAGGCTTTAAAAATACATACTGAAGTTGATTCATTCAACTAAAATTCTTAAAGGCCACATTCTAATAACTGAAACACAAAAGATCAAAGATATGTGTCATAGGTGCTTGTGTGGGTGTGTGGTAAGAAGTTTGCTTCCGTACCACACACCTGGTTTTGGGTTCAGTCCCACTGTATGGCACCTTGGGTAAGTGTCTTCTACTCTAGCCTTGGGCTGACCAAAGCCTTTTGAGTGAATTTGGTAGACAGAAACTGAAAGAGGCCCATCATGTGTGTGTGTATGTGTATATATTTGAGTCTGTGTTTGTCCCCTACACTGCTAAACAACTGGTTTTTGTTGTTTATATAACATAACTTAGTGGTTTGGCAAAAAAGACTGACAGAATAAGTAGCAAGCTTAAAAAACGTCCTGGGGTCAATTTGTCCAACTAAAATCCTTCAAAGCTGTGCCCCAGAATGGCCGCAGTCTAATGAATGAAACAAATAAAAGATATATATATATATATATATATATATATATATATATATATATATATCATCATCATCATCATCGTTTAACGTCCGCTTTCCATGCTAGCATGGGTTGGACGATTTGACTGAGGACTGGTGAAACCGGATGGCAACATCAGGCTCCAATCTAATTTGGCAGAGTTTCTACAGCTGGATGCCCTCCCTAACGCCAACCACTCAAAGAGTGGTCAGATACTCAGATAGCAGAGGTAGAGTAATATGCTTTATTTAAATAAAGTATTATATATATATATATATATATATATATATATATAGTAGGCGCAGGAGTGGTTGTGTGGTAAGTAGCTTGCTTACCAACCACATGATTCCGGGTTCATTACCACTGCATGGCACCTTGGGCAAGTGTCTTCTACTATAGCCTTGGGCCGACCAAAGCCTTGTGAGTGGATTTGGTAGACGGAAACTGAAAGAAGCCTGTCGTATATATATATATATATATATATAAAGTTAATTGCAGAATAAAACCGTTAGGTCATCGACTCCAAAAGCCACAGCCCACCAATGACCACATATAAGAAGTACAGCATAAACCACAAAACCAAATTAGCAAAGGGAAGCCAAAATTTTTATACATAAGAAATAAAATCGATTAAAAATATAATAGAATAACATAAATAAATAAACTGCGACTAAAAAGTTGATTAAAAATATTATAGACCGGTACAGATATAGTGGAATAAAAAAAATATATATATAGAAAAAATAATATAGAGAAAAAAAATAATACATAGGGAAACGAAGTAAAATAGTTCATTCATTGAGGTTAATAGCTAATAAAAGAAGTTTAATTTAAATTGTACGAAAGTTCATTACTTCCCTCATGACAGCAAATTTAGCAGGTAAAATCCAATTTCGTAATTCATACACAGGAATACCAAAGTACACAGGACGACATAACACAACATCCAATGTGTAACAAAGTAAAATCCATATTTCACCATCAACATAATTTAAGTCCAAGAAAATCAAGGCACACAAGTCGATACATTAAACCAACATCCAGCAGGTAACATCGGTAAAGTCAAACCATAATTTAACATCATTTACAATGGATTACAAATATAGGTCAGAATACAAACATAAAACACCTATGGCCATTTCGGGGGTATATCACCGTATTTAGAGCACAATAGAGCACAAACTAATGATAACTCCCTCTTCAGGGTAAAGAACACACACAAACATCAACGAAGGCACCAGGAAAAAGAAAAAGAGATCTCTTTATTACCCACAAGGGGCAAAACATAGAAGGGACAATACATCTGATTTGGGGTCAAATAAAAACATGGTTACACAATAAAATCGACGTAAAATAAAAATTTAGCAATTAAAAATTACAATGAAAATCGGTTTAAATCGAATGGTATACAAAAACAAAAACCAACATAGAACAATGAAGTGGGGGACTGGGTTTCGCTCCGACCCCACGAGCCCCATCCCACCACTGACACTTTTGAAGACACTTATGGCGTATTCAATTGCTCTCTTTCACTCGCAACTCTCGTGCGACATGCTTCCATCTAGATCGAAACACTTTCTCTGACAAGCACTTTCTCTCCAGCCGTATCTTTCTTTTCAAATGAAAAGAAAAATATCTTACCATATTTTGGCTGGAGATAAAAGTGCCTGTCTTGATTCCTTCCGTTCTAGTCTTCCACACTACCTCTTTCGCTACTGCTATTGTAATGAGGAAACATTTCTTACCTTCGTTTGATAACAAACTAGGCGGGTCAATTTTTATGATTGACTCGGCCGACAACTGTACTCTTCCCTCACTTGACACTAGGTGTTCCACGTAAACCCACATCTCAGAAATCTCTGAACACCGTACAAAAGCGTGCAGGACGGTCTCCCTATCCTGCCCGCATCTTGGACAGGTCGGAGATGTCTGCATTCCATGTCTTGCAAGTTTATCGCGAACGGGCAAGGCTCCTTTGTAGCATTGCCAGGTCAAAGACATTTGGAAATTATCCAATGACTTCAACCCGAATGTATGGAAGAACAGGCTGTCGAGTTCGATAAATCCGAGACCCAGGGTCGTTCCCAGGCCATCGTCACATTCTGCCTCTACTAACCCTCTATAAAAGAATGCTGTAGAACCCCCGCTGCCGGCGTTGCCCGAGCGACGGAATAGCAGGAGTGCCTTACGACACTCCGTATACCACATATTCAACCTCGGTCTGCGAAAGCACCAAGCCTCCTTTGCATTCATACTTGCAAAGTTGGGAACGTTTGTCTAGCCAACGGAGTCCACACCTGGTCACCAGTTTTTTTATTACCCACAAGGGGCGACATAGAGGGGACGATACAACCTGATTTGGGGTCAGATGAAAACGGATGAATTAACAGAAACATGCATTTAAAAATTTTACAATGAAATCGAAATAAAATCGAATGATGCGACAGACTGGAAGACATTACGGATGGAGTGGTAAGGCGGGTTTAGCACGGACCCCTTGTGCCCCGCCTCGCCACTGATAGCTGAGATGAGTCCTTCGTCTCATTCATGTGGTTACATTTATTCGCAACTTTCGTGCTACACTCTTCCATCGACTCTCAAACATTTTCGCAGTCAGGCATTTTCTCTCTAGCTCTACTTTTCTTTTGAGGTGGAAGGTGAAATAATTCACCAGTGCAGAGCTAGATATGAAAATGCCTGACCTTATACCTTTCATCCTCGTTTTCCAAATAACCTGTCTCGCAATTGCTCACTCAGTGAGAAAACAAATCTTACCTTCTTTCGAGAGGAAATCCGGCGGGTCAATTTTTACAATTGATTCAGTCGATAGCTGTACTCTTCTAGTACCTGACGACAGTTGTTCAGCACATACCCACACCTCTGACACCTCCGAACATTGTACAATAGCATGCGAGACGGTTTCCTTGTCCCGCTCGCATCTTGGACAAGTCGGAGGGACGGTGCAACCATGTCTTGCGAGTTTGTCCCGAACAGGTAAGGCCCCTCTGTAACACTGCCATGCCAGAGACTTCTGAAAATTATCCAGGGTCTTTGGCCCGAATGTACGTCGGAATAGACTGGCCAGCTGATTGTCGTCGAGACCTGGGGTTTCCCCTAAGGGGTCATCACATTTCGCCTCTACAAGCCCTCTATAGAAGAATGCGGTGGAACCCCCACCGCAGGCATTGCACAAGCGACGGAATAGCAGGAGTGCCTTGCGACACTCCGTGTACCGTGTACCCAACTTTGATCTTCGATTCAACCAGGTTTCCCATCCACCGAAAATAGTGAACTTGGGGAACATCTGTTTCGCCAGCGGAGACCACACCCATTCACCATCCAGGTAGAGCGAAATATGCCTCAACCTCAGCGCATGTTTGCGCATCAACAGCCAAGGCATCCCAAGTCCACCCTTTAACGGTTGTTGGCAACAAATAGAGCGTCTCACAAACGGTCTCCAGCTCTTCCACAAAAAGTGGAAGAGCTGTCTTTCCAGCTTGATTAACCACGAATCGGAGCAACGAACGACGGTTAGGCGGTAGGTGATGACCGATGCGATGAACACATTGGCTACCTCCGCCCTCCCTTTCAGGGATAGCCACCGCCAAGACCAGGTCTTGACTATGTGGGTCACCCTGCTCGTTACCTCGGCCCAGTTCTTCTCCACCTGGAGGTCTGGACCGAACCAAACCCCCAGCAACTTAACCGGTCCCTCCGTCCAGCGTCCTACGACGCTATCCGAAGGCATCGACTTGCCCCGCCAGGTGCCGAGTTGCAAGCCGACTGACTTATCCCGATTAATCTTTGCTCCTGCCACCGTCTCGTACTCCTCAACAACCTCGCCTACTTTACGCAAGCGTGTCGTTGAGGTCATGCTGATGGTGATGTCGTCCGCATACGCTGTAACAAACTCCTACAAGCCCGGCGCTCTCGGGATCTCTCTCAGCTTTCTCAGCAGTGGTTCGAGAGCCACCACATACAAAAGCGGAGAGAGTGGACACCCTTGACGAACCGAACGCTTGATGCAGAACGGCTTAGAAAGAAAACCGTTCACCCGAACTATCGAGTCGATGTTATGGTACAACTGAATTATCCATCTGAGGAAACCGAGGCGCAAGCCAAACCCCGCAACAACACTCACCAAGAGTGGGGAAAGCATGGGTGGAGTAAAAGAAGGGTAAAAATACCATTTGCTAAAAATTAAAGCGAAAGCTTCAAAAAACCACCAAGCCAACGATAAATACACATACGAGTAATGTAATGAATATTTAAAAAAATAGGCCTACCTTCAGGATGGAATTTGAAGGCATGCCTATTTTTTAAAATATTCATTACATTGCTCGTGTGTGTATTTATCATAAACTTGGTGGTTTTTTGAAGCTTTCACTTTAATTTTTAGCAAGCGGTATTTTTACCCTTCTTTTCCTCAAATATATTATATCTGTTTAGGTAGAAGTCTTGTGAGCCACCTCATTATTACGGTTTTTAACAATAATAATACTTCACATATTTACTTTTATATATATATATATATATATATATATATATATATATATATATATATATAAATAAATAAGGATAAGATCGATATTTAAAATACTGATCTTATCAAGTGGTCAGCATGGGAATAAAAACCATCAAAGGTAATAATTATTTAAAATTATAATACAGGGTATCAAGAGATACCACCACGCTGAAAAAATAGCAGTCAAATCCTGACTCTAAAACCACAATAAATGTCCGCATGGCACGATTAGCGACGACGAAGACCAAATAAAACCAGTAAAAATAAAGATAATTCCAAATCCTGGATTTCTGGCTTTGCATAAATAATAATGCTCTGCCTTCATCAGTGGAATATACTCCAGTACATAAATACAAATACATGTATATAAACAGTATACTTACATATACGGACGTATACATACATATATATGCACGTATGCACACGACTAGTTTAAAGTATACTGTTTATATACATGTATTTGTATTTATGTACTGGAGTATATTCCACTGATGAAGGCAGAGCATTATTATTTATGCAAAGCCAGAAATCCAGGATTTGGAATTATCTTTATTTTTACTGGTTTTATTTGGTCTTCGTCTTCGCTAATCGTGCCATGCGGACATTTATTGTGGTTTTAGAGTCAGGATTTGACTGCTATTTTTTCAGCGTGGTGGTATCTCTTGGTACCCTGTATTATAATTTTAAATAATTATTACCTTTGATGGTTTTTATTCCCATGCTGACCACTTGATAAGATCAGTATTTTAAATATCGATCTTATCCTTATTTATATAAATATAATTTTATCAGTGTATTTACTGTGCTGATATTCTGTCCGGATCACACGAAAGGTTGTTTAGGCGGGCTATTTAAACTAGTCGTGTGCATACGTGCATATATATGTATGTATACGTCCGTATATGTAAGTATACTGTTTATATACATGTATTTGTATTTATGTACTGGAGTATATTCCACTGATGAAGGCAGAGCATTATTATTTATGCAAAGCCAGAAATCCAGGATTTGGAATTATCTTTATTTTTACTAGTTTTATTTGGTCTTCGTCTTCGCTAATCGTGCCATGCGGACATTTATTGTGGTTTTAGAGTCAGGATTTGACTGCTATTTTTTCAGCGTTGTGGTATCTCTTGATACCCTGTATTATAATTTTATATATATATATATATACGGAAGCTTCTTTCAGTTTCCATCTACCAAATCCACTGAACAGGGCTTTGGTCAGCCCGAAGCTATAGCAGAAGACACTTGCTCAAACAATGAACCATGTGGTTGGTAAGCAAGATACTTACCACACAGCCACTCCTGTGCCTATATATTTAGATGTATATCATAAGAAATAAAAGAGATTAAATCCAGGCGAATATCTACAAAGCACTCAGTGTTAAATAAATTTGGTACACTATTTCTAACCATCAGATACCAATAAATGCAAGGTAATTTTTCATGTATGACAAGTAAATCCAAATATCGCTTGGAAGAATTCAAGAAATTTGGATTATAAGACAACAAGAGAAAGAATGGAGAAAATCACATCTTTAATTGATGCTTACACCATACAATACCAACCAGCGGTAATGTATTCTGTAATCACCAATTAAAGATGTGATTTTCTTGACTGTCATTTTTGTCTCACACACACACACACACACACATATATATCATCATCATCATTGTCTTTTAATGTCCGCTTTTTATGCTGGTATGGTTTGGATGTTTTGACTGAGGACTGGCAAGCCAGAAGGCTGCACCAGGCTCTAATCTGAGCTGACATATACATACACATACACACACACACACACACACACACACACACACACACACACACACGATGGGCTTCTTTCAGTTTCTGTCTATCAGATCCACTCACAAGGCTTTGGTTGGCCCGAGGCTATAGTAGAAGACACTTGCCCAAGGTGTCATGCAGCAGGGCTGAACCCGGAACCATGCGGTTGGGAAGCAACCTTCTTCCCACACAGCCACACTTGTTTTGAATATTTTAATTAAAATAAAGCTAAATGAAAGTAAGGAAAAATAGAATTGAATAGACATTAATTACTTCTATTTACTTCACCTTTCTCTTACTTCTTTCACCTTTACTTTAATTAAAATACATTTGTTGTTGTTGGCACTCCGTCACTTACGACATCAAGGGTTCCAGTTAATCCGATCAACGGAACAGCCTGCTCGTGAAATTAACGTGCAAGTGGCTGAGCACTCCACAGACACGTGTACCCTTAACGTAGTTCTCGGGGATATTCAGCGTGACACAGTGTGACAAGGCTGACCCTTTGAATTACAGGCACAACAGAAACAAGAAGTATGAGTGAGAGAAAGTTGTGGTGGAAGAGTACAGCAGGGTTCGCCACCATCCCCTGCCAGAGCCTTGTGGAGCCTTAGATGTTTTCGCTCAATAAACACTCACAAATCTGGTCTGGGAATCGAAACCGCGATCCTATGACCACGAGTCCGCTGCCCTAACCACTGGGCCATTGCACCTCCTAAAAAAAAAATACTTTTAAATGATCTGATAAGCTTGTTCTGCCTTGGTTTTATTTTCCTTTTCCTTTAACTTATACCTGCTGACTTGGAAGCTTGCGACGGATCCTTAGCTCTAGCCTTTGTTGTGAACCTGGATCCTAACGGATTACCAATTACAGCCCTTACACAGTGTACCTGTTGGTTTAGATCATTAGCAACCTAAACCCTTCCTATTCTTATATCTCTCTTTTTCTCTCTTTCTCTCTTTCTCTTTTATTCTTTTACTTGTTTCAGTCATTTGACTGCGGCCATGCTGGAGTACTGCCTTTAGTTGAGCAAAACGACCCCAGGACTTATTCTTTGAAAGCCTAGTACTTATTCTATCGGTCTCTTTTGCCAAACCGCTATGTTACAGGAATGTAAACACGCCACCATCGGTTGTCAAGCGATGTCGGGGTTGACAAATACAGATACACAATGGAACAGCCTGCTGAGCACTCCACAGACATACATACCCTTAACACAGTTCTCTGGGAGATTCAGTGTGACATGGAATGTGACAAGGCTAGTCCTTTGAAATACAGGTGCTCTTCATTTTTGCCAGCTGAATGGAATGTAGCCACATGAGATGAAATGTCTTGCTCAAAGACACAACTCTCCACTGGAAATTAAACTCACAATCCTAAACACTAAGCCACAACCTTCACATATCTATCTATCTATATCTATTTATCTATCTATGTTGTGCTTAATGACTGTGCTGAGATGTCAGATGTATTATAAAACATAGTTTGGTATGTTCTCAGCACATGAAACTAATAATAGCACATAAAAACATGTATTGTGTTTATTAAATAATATCAATCTCTCACCAAATGGAGTACTTTTTTTGTTGATCTTACTATCGTGGAACAGTACACTATATATATATATATATATATATATATATATATTTGTTTCAGTCATTTGACTGTGGCCATGCTGGAGCACCACCTTTAGACAAGCAAATCGACCCCAAGACTTATTCTTCGTAAGCCTAGTACTTATTCTATCGGTCTCTCTTGCTGAACCGTTAAGTGACAGGAATGTAAACAAACCAGCATCGGTTGTCAAGCGACGTTGGGGGACAAACACAGACACACAAACATATACATGCATATATATATATGACGGGCTTCTTTCAGTTTCCATCTACCAAATCCACTCACAAGGCTTTGGTCGGCCTGAGGCTATAGTAGAAGACACTTGGGCAAGGTGCCACACAGTGGAATTGAACCCGGAATCATGTGGCTGGTAAGCAAGCTACTTACCATACAGCCACTGCTGCGTCTATATATGTATGTATGTATGTATGCATGTATGTATGCATGTATGTATGTATATGTCTTTATTTCTTATCTGCTTCAGTCATTAGACTGCAGCCATGCTGGAACACCACCTTAAAGAATTTTAGTCAAATGTGCTGACTCCAGTACTTGAGAAATATACAGAAAAATAATTCAGAAAACAAAGACTTGATGGTTCAGAAGTCATTAGAGAGTACCAAAGACATGATACAAATCCTATTGCCAATCTCTTGGTTTGTTAGTGGAATAAACTATTGCATTGTCCGGAAAGTACGTGCCAATTTTTAAAGGCAAGAAAAAGGTCAATAAATACTTGCCATTACATTTTTAATCAACTAAATATGAACCATTTTGTTGCAGAATGTGTCTCCATCTTTCCTTTAACCTGAAAATACCCTCTTCCCAGAATTGAGGTGGTTTCATGGCAAATAAGTCGAAAGGTAAGCTACTATAAATCGGCATGAACTTTCCGGACAACCCAATATTTAATCTAACCATCCATGCCCTTATATTTTTGTACTGAGTTCAAATCCTACTAGAGGATCAGGCTCAACTTCACCTTTTTATTTTAAAAGTTTTATGCTTTGTTATTTTAAAAGTTTTATGTTTTGTTATATTTTTGTTGTTCCATGTCAGTACCAGTCATATACTTGGGAAAACGGACTTGATATAATCCACTGTCAACTACATCATTCTCTTCACAGATAATTCTAGTCCACAGCTAATGTAAGGAGGAGGATCAATATAAATACAACCACAAACTACCACCATCATCACCACCGCCGCCAGCGCCCTGGCACCACCACCACCACTACTATTACTACTACTACTATTTAGAAACTAATGAGCCATACAGAGTTAATCAATCTTATGGAGGCAAACGTACACCACCACCATCACTGTTGCCACCCCTGCTAGCACCACTACAACCACAACCACCACCATCACCGTGGTCACTAAAACTACCACTACCACCACCTTCGCCAAAACCCTACTACTACT
This sequence comes from Octopus bimaculoides, assembly GCF_046866305.1. Lineage (NCBI taxonomy): Eukaryota > Metazoa > Mollusca > Cephalopoda > Octopoda > Octopodidae > Octopus > Octopus bimaculoides. Next base: position 78,257,744 of record NC_142932.1, read on the forward strand.
ACCACCACTACTACTACTACTACTACCACGACCACCATCACCACCACTACCACTACTACTGCTACTGCAGTCATTATTTTCAATCTGCCACTACCACCACTACCACTATTACCATTTTCCCCACCACCCCAACATCACCAGCACCAAGACCCTATCAATACTCACTATGACTACTACTACAACTGCTTTACTTCCAGCCCTACCACCACCACTGCAAGGATCACTTCCCATAAATAGATGCTGTCACATATCCACGACCTTTAAACTTTCTCCCCAAATAACCAACACTGCACTCCATCCCATACACCATCCCCTCACAGACAACCTAACCACCCCACACCACTCTTCACACAACAGCCAACAAAGGAGCCCCTTATATGGTTATTCAGTCTAGAAATAACAGCCAAACTCCACTCAAATCCCAGACGTTATTGTCTTAACAAAAAAGAAAAAAAAAAGCAAGCATGGTTATGTAGTAAGAAGCTTGCTTCCCAACCACATGGTTCTGGGTTCAGTTCCACTGCATTGCACCTTGGGCAAGTATTTTCTACTATAGCCTCAGGCCAACCAAAACCTTGTGAGTGGATTTGGTAGATGGAAACTGAAAGAAGCTCATCATGTGAGCTCGCGCACGTGTGTGTGTGTGTGTGTGTGTGCGTGTGCCTATCCTCCACTACTACTGAACAACCGCTTGAAACTTAGCAGTTCAGCAAAAGAGATCAATAGAATAAATACCAGGCTTAAAAAGAAAAACATACTGGGGGTCGATTCATTTGACTAAAAATTCTTGAAGGTGATGCCCCAGCATGGCCAAAGTTTAATGACTGAAACAAGATAAAAGATATGTTGAATTACATGGTCCTAGCTTCTTTAAAGCATAGGGGAAAAAATACAGTATGGTCATAGCTGGAACGCCTTTCATCGTAGGTCTACTTGTGCTCAATCAGGGACTGACCAGGGGCTAAACAACATCGACAGCAGCTAGACTTCTTTCCAAACTTTCCTCCTCTTCATTGCATCTCTTACATCATTCCAGTCCTCTCTGCTCCACCCCACTACACCCTGCTCCGGTCCATTCTGCTCCAGACCACTTGACCAAATTTGTATTTCACAGTTGAGTGGACATAAACTAAATTTCCTCCTCATTCCACCCCATCTCTCCATCCTTTTTCTTCTATCTTCTTTTTCTCTTTCTTTTTCTCTTTCTTTTTCGGTTTTCCCTTTATCCTTCTGACTTCATAGCATTCTTTCATATTGAAGCCACCAACATTTCCACCACCACCACCACCACCACCACCACCACCACCATCATCATCATCACCACCACCACCACCACCACCACCACCATCATCATCATCACTGCCATCACCACCACTGCTATGACTACCACCGCCATCACCATCACTACCATAGACAAACACCATTAGCACCACAACCACCACCATCACAGCCTCCATCACCACCACAACCACTATCACCACAACCAATGCCACCAGCAGCAGCACCACCACCACCACCACAACTAGCACTACCACCATCACAGCCTCCACCATCAGTACCACCACCACCACTGCAACCACCACCACCACTGCAACCACCACCACCACTGCAACCACCACCACCACTGCAACCACCACCACCACTGCAACCACCACCACCACTGCAACCACCACCACCACACACTTACTGCCACCACATTAATAATAAAAATTCCTTTCCAAGTTAGGAACAAGGCCACCAATTTGTTTCATACTCGATTAGAATCGACCAGTAGTTGATAGCTACTTTATTTTTATTGATCCCAGGAAGGATGAAAAGGAAAGCAAAACCCTTCCCATCATTTGAACTCCAAACAGAGAGAGAGAGAGAAAGAGAGAGCGTGAGATGTATTTCAGAATGATTTCTCACAGACACAAGGGGTCTGCTCGATTAAATCAAACATCACTACTTAACTAATACTTTATTTTATCGACCCCCCCCCCGCTTCCAATGAAGGGGAGGATAAACAAAGGCAACCCCAGAGGGATTTCAACTCAGAAAAATAAAGAAATGTTTAACAAACAGGCGCAGGAGTGGCTGTGTGGTAAGTAGCTTGCTTACCAACCGCATCGTTCTGGGTGCAGTCCCACTGCATGGCACCTTGGGCAAGTGTCTTCTACTATAGCCTCTCGGGCTGACCAAAGTCTTGTGAGTGGATTTGGTAGACGTATATATGTGTGTGTGTGTGTTTGACAACCGATGCTGGTGTGTTTACGTCCCCGTAACTGAGCGGTTCGGCAAAAGAGACAGATAGAATAAGTACTAGGCTTACAAAGAATAAGTCCTGGGGTCGATTTCTTCAACTAAAGGCGGTCCTCCAGCGTGGCCACAGTCAAATGACTGAAACAAGTAAAAAAAAAAAAACTACAGCAAGGCATTTTTTCCTCAAAGTTTGCTGTCCAACCACATAGTTCTGGGTTCAGTCCCATTGTGTGGTACCTGGAGCAAGTGTTTTCTATTATGGCCTCAGGCTGACTAAAGTGTTGTGAGTGGATTTGGCATCTGAAAACTGAAAGAAGCCTGCCGTATACAGGCATGGCTGTATGGTAAGAAGCTTGCTTCCCAACCACATGGTTGTGAGTTCAGTCCTGCTGCATGGCACCATGGCAAGTGTCTTCTACTATAGCCTTGAGCCAACCAAAGCCTTGTGAATGGATTTGGTAGATGGAAACTGAAAGAAGGCTGTCACACATATATTCATATGTATATATTTATGTGTCTATGTTTGTCCCCTGCCATCACTTGACAACCGATGTTGGTGTGTTTATGTCCCCATAACTTTGTGGTTCAGCAAAAGTGACCAATAGAATAAGTACTAGGTAAATGAAGAATGAGTCCTGAGGTTTATTTCTTCAACTAAAAACCCTCTAAGGCGATGCTCCAGCATGGCCACAGTCAAACGACTGAAACAAATAAAAAAGAATAAAAAGAATGTGTGTGTGTGTGTGTTTGTTGCCTCTATCACCATTTGTCAACTGGTGTTGGTTTGTTTACATCCCTGTAACGTAGTGTTTTGGCAAAAAAGAGGCTGAGAGGACAAGTACCAGGCTTTAAAGATAAGTTCCAGGATTGACTTGCTCCACCTAACCCTTCTAGAGAGTGCTCCAGCGTGGCCACAGTCAAATGACTGAAGCATGTAAAAGACAAATGATAGTCTACTGTTCCACTGCAAATAGTTGTTCACATAAGTACAAGGCATGAGAGGAAAACAGTTAATGTGTTTGCTGGTGTATCAGATGCAATTTTTATACCTTTAAATGTATTAAAAAAACTGCCGTGTGTCAAATGCGATGGTATTACAGATGAGCAGTGGAGGCACAATGGCCCAGTGGTTAGGGCAGCGGACTCACGGTCATA
>NC_142932.1:78428639-78516139 GCF_046866305.1 Octopus bimaculoides
TAATGACTGAAACAAGTAAAAGATAGTATAGGTATGTACAATTAATACAATCTTTGAAGGGAAATGTCTTAAATCGGCCAATGTTACAAATTTAGATAAGTTAAAGGTTAACATACTGAATGGCTCACACTTAAAAATTCACAGTTAGTTGAAATTGCACTTTAATTAGTAAAAGGAAACAAAAGCACAGCAGCATTTGTTAACGACTCAGCAAGAAAAATGGTGAGATAATTCCAAGAAATCAACAATTAATCTCACCAAATCAATTCACAGGCTGAAGGGGAAATTTGATCTTTGTTAACAGATAATGGAATAACTATTGACACGTTTCTTTATTATTGAACTTTATTAGAGAATCATAGTCACTCCATTCTGCTTGATCTGACATTTTTACTTGAAAAAGAATTATAAAGATCTTTGTTAGTAGTAATTTTCATAATTAAAAAAAAAAATGCACCGAGGTAAGGGAAATAATTCAAATGGGCCAGTAGCAGGAATTTAGATTAATAAATTGTGTTATAACTGACTTACACAAGAAAAATTTGTAATTAATTGAAATTTCCCCCTTTGTTGAAGAAAGAAAACAAAAATTTGGCAGTAATTGTGAACAACTAACCAAGAAAAAGGAAAGATAATTTCAAAAGATAAATCCTAAAATTTTAACTGAATTAATTTACATGTTTAGGGTAATATTGATTTTTGTTGGTGTGAAAGGGGGAAAACTGAATATGTTCCCACATTATTGGACCTTGTTAGTATATCACCATCAAATATAAATTTGCTTGATTAGTTAAGAAAGTGTATGCCTTTAGATATTGATTATTAATAGTTTGGAATCATTATCCATTGCTTATTTCTTTCTGAACTAACCAGCATTGATGATTTGTACAACAAATATTTATGTACCTATAGTTGTATTTTGTTTTATATAAGCTTCCTCCTCTTCCCTCATTGCATTTTATTGTTATTTCTTTTTCAACATATTTTCCATTCTATAAAGGTATGTTGTTTTGACATCAAAGCACCATGAAGGCTATACTCTATGGGGTTCGGAACATTCATGGAATTGGAATTCAGAAGATGTTGGTCCACATCGAGATCTCTTAGGTAATTATATCTTTGTCTTCTGAATGTAAGATTTCTGTCTCATTTGCAAACAAAATTTCAGCATTTCTTGTTTTGTTTGCATTCTCCACCTATACCTTTCTCTCTCTCTCTTGTTCTTTCTCTCTTTCTTTCTCTCTGTATCTCTCTTTTCCTTTCTTTCTTCATTTTCCTTTTCCCACTTTATTTTCTTTCTTCATAAACATAACATTAGTCAAGAAACATAATACCCAATTAGATATAAAAAATCTGTCCATCTTGAACAATAATTGTTGTCAGACACTTGGGTTGTTTTACTGGTCTGACTTAATGTCTTTATTGACCAGCTAATCTCAGTCATTACACATATCAAGACAATAAACTTAGGATATTAATACCATCCCTTGTTATGAACGACATATGGCTTTAACCCTTGAGTAACATGAAAATCTGAAAAGTTGAGGCAAGTGACCAAATTTTCTAAAATATAGGACTGCCTCACTAAAAATGTCAGACTTCATAATATCTGATGGTCTTTTGAGAGCACAGATCTATAACTTTGTGAAAGCTACATTTCAAAAGCTAAGCTTCTTCTTAAGGACCAGAAAATACTTAAATCTTGATTTGTTGTTGACTCCCTATAAAACATGAGGTGTATGCTCATTAGGGTAATGCCTATTTATCTGCATGGTATTGTTTCTATGAATATAGGCATCCAAAGAAAGACCATCTGATTAGATATTCAAAAATTCAGTCACCAGCACACAACAACGATAATTAAACCGATAGATGTGATGTTCCCACAACTATAATTGAACTTATAGATGTGATGTATCCCTTCTATCATTACTGCAATGGCTTCTGCTCTGAACCAACTTAATAAAAAAAGAATAAATATCAGCTACTAGTGTTTGTTTTCTGGATAAAAAGTTACATATCAGAGTTCATCTATAACTTATATTTTGGTAATGTTAATAGCTCCTATCTAAAGTAGTATTGGTTGATCTCCAATATTTATATTACATTTTTTTCCATGGCCCAAATATCTAGCTTTCATTGGATCAGCCTACCTGGCTGTAAATAGACATTTTAAGTAACTGTCTCCTATCCAGGAGCAGCATTATTCGTATAGAAAAATTTGTGATCTGTTGATTATTGTTTATGATCTGGGAAGGGAAAACATTAGATCTTATTTGGAGGGAGTGCCTTCCAAATACTCAGATCAGTTCTAGGTTGAAGATGAGTGACATAAGAAGATCTGAACCCAGCCCTACAAGCTCACAAGATTCAAGTCAATCATCATGCAGTCTTACTGCCTTGTGTAGTTATTCTGACACTTATCCTACAGCATGTGTGAAATTGAACACTTATATATTAAAGAATCATTTATCGGTTCCACAGTATTACTGTGAATTACAATGCCACAGAAAACAAACAGTGCTGCTGCGATGGCATCAACTACTAAGAATGACATACCTTGGTAACATATTACTTGTAGTGGCTGTCATAGATTATGAACAGCTGACCATTTGGCTAATTTTCTGGTAGTGAGTGTTACTATATTTCATGTAGTGAACATGAAAAATTATGAATAATTATGCAGGGAAGAAAGAACAATGTTGTCTCAATATTCCACTCTTATTAGACCACTTCAGTGAATCATAGACATCATTGTAGTTATTAAAATAGTCACTATTTACAGTACATCAAGTCCTCATCTGTGTGTGTGAGTATGACTTGATAACATGTACCATGCATTCATTAATTGTTTTAAGTTCCTATGTAGTCATAAGCAAAACATTCAACCAGAAGAAGAGAGGCTTCACTAGGACTGGGCTGTTTACTCGTTAAAGCTGAGTAGCTGGAGCAATGTAAAATGAAGTGCCTTGCTCAGAGACACAATGAGCTTCTTAGTCCAGGAATTGAATCTATATCCCTATACTGATGAACTAAACACACTAACCACAAGGCTATGTGCTTCACTAGATGTTAATAGACATGAATAATTAGCATATTTAAACAAAAGTATTCTACTGAAGTTAATTATTCAAAGGTCTGCATGAACAGATTCAATGTAATGAGCAATACTCAGAAATATCCAGTCCTGCTGAAAATTCCTCTGTTAAGGCTAAAATATTTGGTTTTTTATATTAATTAATCAAGATGCTTCTCTTTTGTCGTTAATAGAATTTTCTTGTTTTCCTCTCTTAGGTGAACTGGCAGCTGCTGTACGAGAAAAGGGGATAAAGTTTGGTGTTTACCATTCCTTGTATGAATGGTTCAATCCTCATTATTTAGAAGATAAAAGACATAAGTTTAAAACTCAGAATTATGTAAAGGTTGGTTTTTTTTTTAACAAGGAATTATTATTCTGAAAACTTACATATACAGAAAAATAAGCAATCTTTAATCACAATGTTGACATTGTCATGTGTAAGTGTGTGTTTGTAATTTCATATGTCTGTATGTATATGCACATACACACAAATTTATCATCATCACATTCATTTTTTGTCCATGCAGGCATGTATTGAATGAGACTTGTTGAAACAATATTCTATGGTCAGATGTCCTTCCTGATACCTATTCTCCTTGCACTGGCAACCACCACGCTCGAATAGTGTTTTTTACATGCCACCGGCACAGGAGCCACTCGGGCAACACTGGCAATGATCATGCTTAAATGGTGCTTTTTACATCCCACCGGCACAGGAGCTAGTCAGCAGCCCTAGCAACGATCATGCTTGAATGGTGCTTTTAACATTGGAGGTTGTGCTTCACCACTTCATCCCAGGTCTTCTTGGGTCTACCTCTTCCACAGGTTCTCTCCACTGCTAGGCTGTGACACTTTTTCACACAACTATCCTCATCCATTCGCAACACATGACCATAGCAGCACAGTCGTCTCTCTTGCACACCATATCTGATGCTTCTTAGGTCCAACTTTTCTCTCAGGGCACTTACACTTTGTCATGTAATGCACACTGACATTACACATCCAGCGGAGCATACTGGCTTCATTCCTTGCAAGCTTACGCATGTCCTCAAGAGTTACAACCCATGTTTCAATGCCATGTAGCATGGCTGTTCACACACATGCATCATACAGTCTACCTTTTAGTCTGAGTGAGAGGCCCTTTGTCACTAGTAGAGGTAGGAGCTCTCTGAACTTTGCCCAGGCTATTCTTATTCTAGCAGCTACACTTTCAGAGCATCCACCCCTGTTCCTGACTTGGTCACCTAGATAACGGAAGACATCAACTACTTCTAGTTTTTCCCCCTGGAATGTGATGGAAGCTGTTCTCTGCACATTTTCAGTGTTTATTGCTCCTGAGCATTTGTCACACACAAAAACTATCTTCCCAGTTAGCCTTCCATTGATATTGCTGCATCTCTTATATGTCCATAGCTTACACTGAGTACATCTTATGGAGTTTCTATCTATGCCTTTTCTACAGATCGAGCAGGGCCATCTACCTGAAGGGATTTGTGGTTTGTCTGCCCTCCTACTTATTAAGACTTAAGGTTTTTGGTAGGGTGACTCTAAGGCCCTTCAGTTCTAACCTTTGCTTCCACACCTGAAGTTTTTCCTCTAGCTCTGACACATACACACATATATATATATGTATTTAAACATATATATATACCAGCGCAATCGTCTCTCTTGCACACCACAACTGATGCTTCTTTGGGTATGCACACTGACATTACTCATCCATCGGAGCATACTGGCTTCATTCCTTGCAAGCTTACGCATGTTCTCAAGAGTTACAACCCATGTTTCACTGCCATGTAGCATGGCTGTTCATACACATGCATCATACAATCTACCTTTTACTCTGAGTGAGAGGCCCTTTGTCACCAGCAGAGGTAAGAGCTCTCTGAACTTTGCCCAGGCTATTCTTGCACCCACCCCCACTACTAACTTGGTCACCCAGATATTGGAAGCTATCAACTACATCCAGTTTTTCTCTCTGGAATGTGACAGAAGTTGTTTTCTGCACATTTTCAGTGTTTATTGCACCTGAACATCTGCCACATATAAAAACTAACTTCCTAGTTAACCTTCCTTTGATATTGCTGCACCTCTTCTGTTTCTCTGGCATTTTCCTTATTTTCTCTGTGATCATTTTGTTTAGCTTCTGTGGGCTTACAGTTCCCTCTTTCCACATGTAGCTTTTCATATTGTCATTGTCTTCAATTCCTTCAAGATGATAGCATCCTGTAACAGCATCATACTGAAGACCTAAGATATGCAGTGCATTTTTCTCCCTTATCTCACCAATGATGATCTTTGTTCATAGTATGCAAAGTCACTTACTGGTGTTGAATAGCACTATGATAGAAACATCCTGCAATATGTATTATTTGTTTACTAGGGCGGAGCTGATATAAATTTTCGAGCACATTTGTCACTTTGTTTCCTTTTTCCTACTTTTGCATTGAAATCTCCCATCATGGCAGTTTAAGTAGATTTGTGAACCAGTACTCTTCCAGGTCTTCATAAAATTCCCATTTCAGAGTCCTTGCTGAAACATTTAGGAGCATGTGTGTATGTGTGAATAGTAGTAGTAGGGTACATGTAGATCAAACTAATAATGTCATGGTTGAAACATGCAAAAAAAAAAAAAATGAAAGATGAGGGCAAATAGTTTAGAAGTATTGATTTCTTGAAAACATATGTTGCATGGATTTTATGGGGTTCAATGAATTTTTCTTTCCATTTCTAGGAAAAATTAATGCCGGAATTAACAGAACTTGTGAAAAAATATAAACCAGAAATACTTTGGGGTGATGGTGATTGGGAGGCAACCAGTGAATACTTCAATACAACTAAATTCATGGCCTGGCTCTATAATGAAAGGTAATCACATTAATGATATTTATGTTTACCAATACAGTTTTATTTCAGTTTTAACTGTTTGATATCCATGTTGTCTTTATTTCTTTTTCTGGTTGTTACTCTATACTATTGTTATTACAACAACACTTGCTCCTCGCATATGACTTACTGAAAATATTGTCCCCATTATATGAAGAGACAAACCCCCAAAATTAAATCCTTATTCTCCTCAGGATATACGATCTCATCCAAACTCATGAATTTAAATTTATTTCATGTCAAAAGTTTTATAGCACAACTGTGATCTGGTCACTGACACAATTTCACTGAAATTTAATAGATTTGTATCTTATTAAATGGTCTTTCATGATTTAATTGCTTCAGTTTATTTATGCTGTGTAATGGGATGCAGTGACTTAGTATACAAGACTCTTAGGTTTTATACTATATATATGTCATCATCGTTATCATCATTTTAACATCCACTTTTCTATACTTGTATGAGTCGAACAGAATTTATTGAGGTCGATTTTCTAGAGCCAGATTCCTTTTCTGTCACCAACCCACACTTGTTTCCATTTTCAAGTAAGGTAATATTTTTCCATGGCCAGACATATTCTTGCAGGATATTAGAAATAAATGACACTGTTTGTATGATAGTGATGCTCCTCAAGACTAGGAGATACATACACCACCACCACCATCATCATCATTCAGCATCTGTTTCCCTTGCTGGCATGGGTTGGATAGTTTCAAAAGAGCACTGTGCTGGGCTCTAGTGTCTGTTTTGGCAAGATTTCTACAGCTAGAATCGGTGCCTATGATGGACCGAGAAAAAAGAAATATTCTACCAGAAACTCAGGTTAAATAATTTCTGTTGAGTTTGCTTTTTCCCTTGATTTAGACTAAATTTGGCATGCTGATTTCAAAACGACAGTCAGTTTTCTTATATCATGTAATTTTTTTTTTTTTTCTCGACCTTACTCTCTGAATAAGTACAATCGTCTTTCTTTTGTCTGTAAGTAATAGGGCTGGTCAGTTGCTTTTATTATTTTATTGATAATACTGCCTCGAAGACCTGTTGAGGCAAGTGAAATCGAAATCGAGTTAAATTGGACACTACACTCCACTTGCGAAGACCTGTTGAGGCAAGTGAAATCGAAATCTAGTTAAATTCGACGACTGGCACCCATGCCAACGCTGTCTCCTTCATTGGACACGAAACTCAGCCTGCGAAGACTTATTGGGGCAAGTGAAATCGAAATCGTGATGGCATCTGTGCCCAGCGTCGCCTTTCTGGCACTTGTGCCTGCAGCATGTGTAAGGATCTTCGAGTGAGATCGTTGCCAGTGCCCCTGGACTGGCTCTTGTGCAGGTGGCACATAAAATACACCATTTTGAGCATGGCCGTTGCCAGTACCGCCTGACTGGCCTTCGTAGAGATCGTTGCCAGTGCCCCTGGATTGGCTCTTGTGCGGGTGGCACATAAAATACACCATTTTGAGCGTGGCCGTTGCCAGTACCACCTGAATGGCCTTCGTGCGGGTGACACGTAAAAGCACCCACTACACTCTCTGAGTGGTTGGCGTTAGGAAGGGCATCCAGCTGTAGAAACTCTGCCAAATCAGATTGGAGCCTGGTGTAGCCATCTGGTTTCACCAGTCCTCAGTCAAATCGTCCAACCCATGCTAGCATGGAAAGCGGACATTAAACGATGATGATGATGATGACAGGATGTCCCAAAAGTCACTAATGGGTTTCAATTTTTAATAACTTCCTAAAATATATGCATGAAATTTTGATACCACATAAAGAACAAAAACTGTAACATTGCCAACATTAAAGATGTGGAGAATACCAATTACATAAGCTCTAAATTTAAAACTAAAAGGGAACCCCCATATGATAGGGAAATTCAGTCTCTGGAAGACAAAATTTGGAAGGTGGTTAAAAGCATTAAGTTTAAAAAATACTCAAACAGACACAATGAGTATTTAAGAAATTTAGGAATTAAAATAAAAGAAATGCGTAATGTCGAAGGAATAGTCATACAATCTGATAAAACTGGCATCCTGTATAAGTTAGATACAAAATTATATGATAAACTTTTAGAAAAGGAAATAAATAAAAAATATAAAATTGTTCCGGAAGATACCATTTATAATATTAATAAAGCCACTAGGTTAATCATGGAAAAATATGAGATAGACAATAAAACGGAACCGTATGTACCGATGCACCTTAGGATAACTTTAAAGGATCATAAAGACAATTTCTACTCTGACCCTAAAGTCAGACTAATATGTCCCAGTAATTCGGATTTAGGGAAATTAAGTAAGTTAATTTTAGACAAATATATTAATAAACTAAATAACCTAAATTACCTGAAACCCTGGACTAGCACAAATAATACTTTAAAATGGTTTAAAGATATTAAAGACTAGTAGTTACAAATTTATCCAAATAGACATAGAGGATTATTATTCATCTATTAATGAAATTGTACTTAATAAGGCCTTAATATATGCTATGAATAAGGTGGGAATGACTAAAAATGAAGTTAAGGTAGTAAAAATGGCTAGAAAATCGTTTATTAGGTACAATAATAAATTGTGGGCTAGAAAAAATACCAGGGATTTTTTTGATATCCCTATGGGAGCACCAGATTCTGCTGAGGTTACAAACCTAGTAGGAATTTATTTATTAGCAGAACTCCAATTAGAAAATCTTAAATTGGAGGGTGGATTATACAGAGTTGACCTCCTGCTAATAACGAAAAATAGCACGAATAGAACATCAGAAATATATAAGAAGAAAATATACAGTTTCTTTAAAAGAAATGGGCTTAGGATTACAATTTATAATGAATATAGCAATGTCAACTACTTAGATGTAAATTTTAACTTAATAACATGTATAACCCAACCTTACCATAAAATTAATGAAAACCTGAAATATATTAACGCTAAGAGTAACCATCCACCTTCTATTAAGAAAGCGTTAGTAAATAATATAGGGAAAAGAATTTCAGTACTTTCTTCCAACTATAAGATATTCAATAAACATGCACCATATTATAAAGAAGCGCTTCATAAGGCAGGATATAATAATAATAATATTAAATTTTTCAACAATTCTAAATATAATTATTATTTAAAGATAATTTAAATGATGAATACACCTTCTATTATAATAAACACAGCATTCAGAATCATCTAAAGCCCGAGATAGGTAGTAATATGAACAAAAAACCTCATAGTAATAATAATAATAAGAATAAAATATGGCTAATAATTCCCTATGGGATATAGGTAAAAACTAACATTATTAAAGAGATTTTAAATATAATTAAGATATTTATTAAAAACAACAAGAAATATAAGGACACATTTTCTAGCAATAAATTTGGAGTTGGTTACTCTACCACTAATAATGTTGACAACATCATTTCATCCTTTAATAAATTTAAATTAAATAAGTTTTACAATAATAAATTAAGTAATACCTCCATTGGAGTCCAAAATATAATTGATTGTAATTGTAGAGATAAGACTGAACGTAAATTTAGTAATAGATGTAATGTTGAGGACATAGTATATAAATGCATAGTGATTTTGAAGGATAATAACTGTAGTAATAATGATAACATAAATACTACTTACATTGGATCGACTTCCAATAAAATTAAATCTTGGGTGGCCAAACATATGAATTCTTTTAAGAACAGAAATTTAATGAACACTACGGGCCTTAGTAAATACATTTGAGAACTTAAATCAAAAAGAATTGAATACGAGTTAAAATGGGAAATAGTTTGCAAGGCTAAATCATATAGGATAGGGAATAAATTCTGCTTACTATGTACTAACAAATTTAAAGAGATATTATTAGCTAATAAAAAATTAACTCCCACGATGAACGTAATATTAAATGCAGACATAAATTAAATTATTTATATAATAAGTTTAGGTAACTAATTTATTTATTTAAACCTAGGATAAGGTACCAACTTATAATTATGATCAGTAGCGTTAAATATATCAAATTAGCTTTAGAATACACTTTAATCATCACAATATTATACAAAATTAGAACATATAACTACCTTTGACTTTAAAGTATTCAAAAATAATATGAGCAGTCTTTTACAATGTTTCATAGCATTATTTATGTAATATATAATTTTCGTATGTGGTATAGTTATTATTCGGCGTAAATCTGAGAGTTTTAAGTATTTTAGTATATTTAATCTTCAATAAACTTTTTATTTTAGGTAGATTTTCTTTTTTGATATTTTTGTTATTATTTTAGTAATTATAATATGCATTTACCTCTGGGTAATAGACGCTATTTTTATCACGTGACCTTTCAGTATTAATTCTATAATACACTCATTTTGGTTTAATCTACAGTAAATCGCCGGCAGATAAGGTATATTTTCTAATTTTAATTTTCTAAATATTGACATACGTCTTTTATTAACTTTATACACTAACACATTTTTTTTACTATTATTTACTTCTTCCATAATGATTTAACCTTTGACTATAAAGTATTCAACGATAATATGAGCTGTCTTTTACAATGTTTCATAGCATTATTTAAGTAATATATAATTTTTGTATGTGGTATAGTTATTATTCAGCGTAAATCTAAGAGTTTGAAGTATTTTAGTATATTTAATCTTCAATAAACTTTTTATTTTAGGTAGATTTTCTTTTTCGATATTTTCGTTATTATTTTAGTAATTATAATACGCATTTACCTCTGTGTAATAGACGCCGTATTTATCACGTGACCTTTTAGTATAAATTCTATAGTACACTCATTTTGGTTTAATCTACAGTTACTCGCCAGCAGATAAGTCATGTTTTCTAATTTTAATTTTCTAAACAATATTGACATACATCTTTTATTAACTTTATACACTAACACATTTTTTTACTATCATTTACCTCTTCCATAATGTTTTAACCTTGTTCACTATAATACTCTTTTTCAATATTTTTAGATTGTAACTCTTAATAATTATATTAATACCATTAATGTAGGGTTAGTTTACAGGTTTTGTCTCTTTATATATATTTTTATTTCTCATGTTTATGTTTATTCCTTGAATAATTTTAGGTGTTTTTTTAGGAATTTGACCTGAAGAGTGACTGATTTTGGGAGTAAAATCATTTCCCCATTCTAATGAACTTGGATAGAATTTGCTTATGATTTTATATAGTCCTATTTCAGCCATGAAACACGTGTAGTCTATGTACTAGCACTGACTTTTATACATTTATACTTTCACACTTTATATTATTATATTAATTTTTACTGTCCTATTTATAATTTTGATTTTTAAATTAATATTTTTATGATGAATGTTTCTTTATATGATATATTATATATATATTATTAAAATTTTAGATTAAAATCGTAGATAAATATTGATATGGTATATGCCTCACAGCATGGTTTTGGATGGGTTCTTAGTTGACTGAGTTGTGGAATGGGAGTTTGTCTCTAAATTAGTTATATGTATGTATATATATATATATATATATGTATATATATATATGTATGTATATATGTGTATATATATATATATATATGTATGTATATATGTGTATATATATATATATATATATGTATGTATATATGTGTATATATATACATATATATATGTATATATATGTATATATGTATGTATATACATATAGGTGTATATATATATGTATGTATATATATGTGTATATATATGTATGTGTATATATATATACGTATGTGTATATATATGTGTATATATATCTATATATATCTATGTATATATAGGTGTGTATATATGTGTATATATATATATATATATATATATATATATATATATATATATATATATATATGTATATATATATATATATATATATATATGTATATATATATATATATATATATATATATATATATTTGAAGAAAAGCAACAAAAATTCAATAAGTTATAGCAGTACGTACGTTTCGTACAAACTTCATTTATTCATGTAGTGAGAACACTACATAAAATGTACAATGAAAATGTACTCCTCAGCTGCATAATGGAATTTCATTTTAGAAAGTCATTTTGTAGATGTGTGCAAAAAACAAGAGTAAGAGAAGAAAACATACCATCTTGACTATGCTGCTGTTCAACAGTCTAGTGAATCAAACAAGAATTTAATTTCTATATAATCTAATTGGAGGGGCAGTAGTAATTTCAAATTTAGAGGAAGGTAGATTAAGTAGTGATGGATAGCAGGTTAGGGATAAATCAAGCATGAGGAATAAAAAAAAAATAAAAAAAGAAGAAAATGGAAGGACAATACCCTAAGGAGTGGTTAGAGAAAATTTAAGGTAAGGGAATTAAGGTCAAGGTATTAAAGAAATATATTTATTCTACAGTATATTTAGAATAATACAACGAAACACTAAAGTACTACTAAGTTTAAAACCATAGGGAACATTAATACTGCTATAATCTATTGAATTTTTGTTGCTTTTCTTCAAATTTTATTCACCAAATCTCTTGATTTTGTTTTTGGTTTTTACCCTACCAAATTCTGGTGCCTCAAACATTTTAAGTACCACATTTAATCTTTTGATTAAATCTATATTATTATATATATATATATATATATATATATAGGTGTATATATATGTATGTGTATATATATATGTATGTATATATAGGTGTATATATATGTATGTGTATATATATATGTATGTATATATAGGTGTATATATATATATATGTATATATATATATATGTATGTATATATAGGTGTATATATATAGGTGTATATATATGTATGTATATATATATATATGTGTATATATATGTATATATATATATATATGAGTGAGATCGTTGCCGGTGCCCCTGGACTGGCTCATGTGCGGGCGACACATGAAATCTTTCAAGCGAGATTGTTGCCAGTGCCCCTGGACTGGCTCATGTGCGGGCGACACATGAAATCTTTCGAGTGAGATTGTTGCCAGTGCCCCTGGACTGGCTCTTGTGCTGGTGACACATGAAATTTCTTCGAGCGAGATCGTTGCCGGTGCCCCTGAACTGGCTCTTGTGTGGGGTTGTTGTAGGATTTTCGAGCGAGATCGTTGCTGGTGCCCCTGGACTGGCTCTTGTGCGGGTGACACATGAGGTTTCTCGAGCGAGATGAGCGTGGCCGTTGCCAGTACCGCCTGACTGGCCTTCATGCGGGTGACACGTAAAGGCATCCAGCTGTGGAAACACTGCCAAATCAGATTGGAGCCTGGCGTAGCCATCTGGTTTTCACCAGTCCTCAGTCAAATCGTCCAACCCATGCTAGCATGGAAAGCGGACGTTAAACGACGACGACGATATATATGTGCTGTGCGTGAGAAGACCCGGCAAGCCAAGTGAGATCGTTGCCAGTGCCCCTGGACTGGCTCTTGTGCGGGTGGCACATAAGATACACCATTTTGAGCGTGACAGTTGCCAGTGCCGCCTGACTGGCCTTCGTAGGGTTTTCGAGCGAGATCGTTGCCAGTGCCCCTGGACTGGCTTTTGTGCGGGTGGCACATAAAAGACACCATTTCGAGCGTGGCCGTTGCCAGTACCGCCTGACTGGCCTTCGTGCGGGTGACACGTAAAAGCACCCACTACACTCTCTGAGTAGTTGGCGTTAGGAAGGGCATCCAGCTGTAGAAACTCTGCCAAATTAGATTGGAGCCTGGTGTTGCCATCCGGTTTCACCAGTCCTCAGTCAAATCGTCCAACCCATGCTAGCATGGAAAGCGGACGTTAAACGATGATGATGATGATGATGATGTATGTATATATATTTGTGTATATATATGTATGTATATATATATATATATATATGTGTGTATATATATATATAAATATGTATATATATATGTATGTAGGTATGTATATATGTATGTATATTTATGTATAATATATATTCTATGTCATTCATTATGTGTCCTTGAACAATATATTTAACTCCCAGTTGCCTTATAATTCATACCTATTTATGAAGTCATTTCTCCATGGCCATTTATTTAGATTATTTGTATGGTTGTTTGTTTGCAAACTTTCTTGAAAACATGTCTGGCCCTATGGAAATATGACCTTTTCTGGAAACTGTTGAGGTTTCATGACAGGAAGGATACCCAACCATTTAAAAACTTGCCTTAACTAATTCTGTCTCACCCATGTAAACATGGAAAAGTGGATGTTAAATGATGATGATCATCATCATTATGATCATGATGTTGATTATTTATTTACTATATGTAATTTCAATCTATCCAGCCCAGTAAAGAACACAGTTGTGATCAATGATAGATGGGGAAAAGATGCTCGATGTCGACATGGAGGTTTCATGACATGTGACGATCGCTATAATCCTGGTAAGAATCTCTGGAAATCTCTAATTCTATTTTCCTGATTGTCATATAATTGGTGTTGAATTTTTTTTATGAAATCCTTTTCTTTATCTTTTATTGTATTAAATGGAAATTCACTAAAACATGGAGGATATTGTTGTGTTGTCATTGAAGACATTGCCTTCATGTAGTATGTCAAGATAAATCTGTTAGATGAGTGTCAATCTCTATGTTATCGACTATGCTATTAATCATTGCTAAGAAGAGTAAAGTGAAGCAACTTAACCCAGGATTAAATCTGTATTGCAAGTGTGGCTTACTTTGAGCTTATCACCACTTTGCTCACCGAAATGTAATGAAGCTAATAAAATATTAATGACATATGAAGAAGATAATCTTTTCTTCTATCTTTCTTCTAATCTTTCTTCTTGAAATTTTGGGGAGGGGTTAAGTCGATTACATCGACCCCAGTACTTGACTAGTACTTATTTTATTGACTCCGAAAGGATGAAAGGCCAAGTCAACCTCGGTGGAATTCAAACTCAGAATGTAAGGACAGACAAAATGCCATTAAGCATTTTGCCCGGTGTGCTAATAATTCTACCTGCTTGCCACCTTACATATGAAGAAAAATAATCAATAGAAATTGAGGAGTTTAGGGGTGTCTACATTGGCATGAATCAATTCATTTTCCTTCTCACAGTATACCTATAAGGAACTTATTTCTGTATGTACTTTTCTGTTCCAAGCATGATTCAAACACAGTAAACTATCTTATTTACTGTGATATTATTTTTTAGAGGAAGCTCTTTAGGTAGTGTTTTTACTTCACAACATTAGATTCTTTATATGGGCAATTAAAAATTTGGAGCTGTCTTTTTATGTCTTCCCTGGTTTGGTTTTCTTTCATCCTTGAAACAATGTTTACCTATAGAGGATTATGTCTCCTCTCAAATGAGTATCTTACAAACATATACAGCTCATTCACATCTAGCAATGTGATTAATTTAAAGATGTACTTTTTAAATATCATTTTGAAATAGACATATAATGACAAAATTTACTTAGGCTGTGCCCAATCTTTAGTTGCCAGTTTTGTCTGTACCTTGTTAGTTAAGTGTAGGATAAATAGGTTTTTTTAATCCTTTTTTAACTTATTGCACCTCATAAACCTTCATGGCCTTGCTTTTGGCAAACTCTGATTTGATAACAAAAAAAAAAAAAATCTTTAAATGTGAAATTATATGGTTAGGATTTCATACTTTTATAGTTTCATCTCCAAAGGTACCATCCAGCCCCGCAAATGGGAAAATTGTATGACAATTGATAAGGAGTCCTGGGGTTATCGGCGAAATGCTCAGGAACAAGACTATTTTACAATGGAAGAATTAACAGAAACTTTAGCCAAAACTGTTAGGTATGTATTTATATGAGTTCCTTAAGTGATATTCTTTTGTACTGTTTTGGATTCTACACCAAACAATCACCTAGTAAAATACCACTACCTGACTCTGAAATACCTGTAGCAGAGTCTACTCTGCATTTGGACCAGGTCTCTTGGCCAAGGATAATCTGAGAGTCATGGTTTGTTCCTCTATAACATTCTCAGCAATCATGAAAAGGATCATAGAGGTTGCGTTTCCTACTTTGACAAAGCCATTAAAATAAGACAAATTCTGTGTACATGAATTGTTGTATGGTAAGTCTCTCATACTACTCCACAGAGTAGAGTTACTATTAGATAGGAATTATTTTATCAAAATATCTAAGACAAAAGACTCAGAAATAACCAGAAAGTTGTGTATATTGTTTAATCTTAAAATTATATGCCGTTACTTTCCTTTACTACATATCCATGTTATCAATGTTCTCAAACAGTATTTAAGGTTTGAGTTCTAGCAATTTAAATTTCAATATATTTACTTTGCTCTTATGAGATAGCAATAGTAGAATTTATTATACTATATACTTATTCTATGTTGTATTGTGCAGGCATGGCCATGTGGTTAAGCAGTTCATTTTATGACTGCATAGTTTCAGGTTCGGCCCCACTGCACAGCATTTTCAGCAAGTATTTTCTATTATAACCCTAGACCAACGAATGCTTTGTAAGTGAATTTGGTTTATGGAAACAATACAAAGCTCATTGTATGTGTGTGTGTTTGTGTATGCACACGTGTGTGTCTGTATATTTGTTTACATTTGTGCTCCTCCAAAAATCACTGAGCTACAACCAGTGATGTCATTTACCGTTAACAAATTGTCTGTGGCTCTTTGAAGACGCATGTAAGAAAAGACTCCTTACTTAAACAACAAGTAAGGGGTAGTGGTATGAAGGGCACCTGATTGTAAAACATTGGCTAATCCATGTCAACATGGGAAAATGGATGTAAAAATGAACAAACAAATCTCAATATAACCTAATTGAAAAATCTTTAAAGTATCTAGTCTAGCTCTTTATATGCAGTATGAAATATCTAGTGCATATCTCTTTTCTTCTGCTAACTTGACTGTTTTTTTTCAAACAACTCTCTTTTCAGTTGTGGAGGAAATCTACTGATGAACATTGGACCCACAAGTGATGGCCGCATCATTCCTCTCTACCAAGAAAGATTAAAACAATTTGGAGACTGGCTTAAAATCAATGGTGAAGCTATTTATGGTAGCAAACCATGGATTGCTCAACAAGATATTCTAAACCCTCAAGTTTGGTTTGTATGATTATTACATTCTTTTATAATTGAATTTGTGTAATTCTATCCACATTTTAGTTTTCACAGTTCAATTATTGTTATTTTAACATATATGGTTGTTGGTGTACATGATAAACGTATGTTTTGTTTTGTTTTATTTCATTCACTTTTGTTCAATTATATGTCGAAAATCCCAGGCCAGAGAAGAGAACTTTTCTTGTGATATGTGTACAAGAAAATACTTAATTTGTTTCACTCTGTTGAGGGTGGTAATTCATGCAGAGTTCCAAGGACTTCCTGGAAAGTTCCGTATGATAATCAAAATTTATACTCCCGTGTTCTACAGGTAACCATCTTGAATGGACCGGCCGCGGGTCAAGATGTTTTTATCACTCCAATGTCACTCCCTCCCTCCCTCCAATACGATCTACAAGTTTAAGCAGCTTCAATTTCCTATCAAACTCTCAGGGTCAATCATTGCAAATGGTTGGTTTAAATCTCACAGAGCAAGTGTTCTTCCACAGTCAGCATTACGTTGGATGCTCCCGTGTTGGCAGGCCACAAAGTCTATACATTTGTGCATCAGAAGGGAAAATGAGAAACGTTGCCTACAAAGAAGCGTTCCACTGAAAAGACGGCATTTCTTCACATCTTCCAAATCACCCCAGTCATCTGCCGCCGTAAAAACTTCGTACTTGCCGTGCCAGCCAACGTAAGCCAATGACACAACTTCAGTCATTCACTCTATCTCTCTTTCTCACCCTCTTTCTCTCTCACATACACACACACATGCACGTCCATTTCATATATCTTTTTACGGATACAACTGCTTACAAAAATTGGGATTAATGTATAATTTCTTTCTATGTTCATAATTAAATACATGTTTTAATGATTATACAGACGTCCAATAGAATAGCTCTCAGAAACAGACTATGTACAAATTCTTTCTTCACAACTTCTGAAGCCATTTTCTGACAGGGGGAGTGATGAAATCTTCATACAGTTACAGGCTCCAATCGAAACAGGGGACTCGAAATGATAAGGTTGAGAAATGCTGTTATAGATTATGCCTAACTGAAAACGATCACGGCCACATCATCCAAACAGGCCTGGTGAAACCAGGTTTAGCTGCTAGCATATATATGTATGTATGTGTATATATGTATGTATATGTATATGTATATATGTATGTATGTGCATATATGTGCATGTATGTGTATATATATATATATATATACACATGTATATATATGTACGTATATATGTATATCATCATCATCATCATCGTTTAACGTCCGCTTTCCATGCTAGCATGGGTTGGACGATTTGACTGAGGACTGGTGAAACCGGATGGCAACACCAGGCTCCAATCTAATTTGGCAGAGTTTCTACAGCTGGATGCCCTTCCTAACGCCAACCACTCAGAGAGTGTATGTATATATATATATATATATATGTATGTATATATATATATATATATATATATGTATGTATATATATATATATGTACATATATATGTATATATATATGTATGTACATGTATATGTATATATATATATGTACGTATATATATATATGTATCATCATCATCATCATATATATATATATATATATATATATTCATGTATGTATATATATATGTATGTATATATATATATAAAGAAGAGAAGAGAGTACACACACCTTGTACACCTTTATCTTTGTCTTCCTGCATATGTCTCGCCGACCTCAGAGACGTCTTTCTAGCCTTGCGAAAGCATCACTTGCTTTCCTAATTCTGTATGGAATTTCATTGTCCAAATTGCCATATCTATTAACAGTGCTTCCCAGATAGACAAACTGATCGACTACACCAAATATTCTACCATACACATAGATATTTGGTTCAATATACTGCTTACGTCATTCCTGAGGCAGTGCAAGCATCAGAGAATGCATTCAAAATGTGTTGCATATCAATCTCTGTGTGCGCTACTAGATCACAATCATCTGCATACAAAAGGTCTCATGATAGAGGTAAATACTTTTGCTTTTGCAACAAAGTGTCTGATATTAAATATGCTGCCAGAGGTTCGATAATGGATGTAAACACCATATCTACAATTTCTGAATGCAATACAGAAAACCATCACAAAATATATGGCGAATAGAGTCGGTGCCAGAATATCCCCTTGCTTCACTCCATTTTGTATTGAAATGGGCTCCGACATTTTACCTCTAACATTAACCCTACCCTTCATGTCTTCCTATGACACTGACATGCAGTGTCTGTGCAAGACTGTGCCTCAGTAGAGCTGGGCTTATGAGTCATCTTCGTAGTCATAAAGCAAGACTGATGATTGACTACCAGGCCGCTGGTGATGATGCTACATGCCATACTAATCATGTCTGTCGGGCATGTGGAAGGGAGTGTGATTCAGCAGGAGGACTAAAACGACACACAAAGGTACATGGAGCCCAATTACAACAACAGCCAGCTATTGCCAGTAAAGGTTTTGGATGCCAACTCTGTGCAAGACATTGTAGATCTTTGGCTGGGCTAAAAAGTCACATTCGATCACAGCACCGTTAAGTTAAGCTTCGTGCAATGGCCATACTCGATAGTGAGGGGGCAGCCATCATGTATATATATATATGTATGTATATATATATATATATGTATGTATATATATATATGTATGTATATATATATATGTATGTATATATATATGTAGGTATATATATATGTATGTATATATATGTATGTGTATATATTTATATGTATATATATGTATCTATATATGTGTATATATTTATATGTATATATATATGTATGTATGTATATATATGCACACATACCTAACACTCACAATCCCACACACATCACAATCCCACACATCCACACACATACACCCACATACACATACACACACCTCTCACCAACACAACACACTCACACAGACACGCATACAATCACACACACATGGGCATAAACAACACACACATACAGAAGCAAACGCACGCACACACATGTACACAGCAACGCACATATACACAACATACACATACACACAAACACACACGCATGCACGCACAAAAACATACACACACACACGCGCACGTACAAAATACACACGCACACGTACCCAACACCTACAACCCCACACAAACACACACATACTCAAAAACTGCCTGCTGACCTTCCACTGACCATTGTCCATAAGCACCCCCTAACTATTCCTGTTACTAATTCCTTCCACTACGTCACACACACATACACACTAACAGATAAACCACCAAACCACACACACACACACACATACATACCTACACACACACACTTGCAGACCCTCGCGCATGCACACATATTCACCTCCCTTTTTCACTCTCCTGTCTTAGAAAGAACTTTTCCTCCACCACCTCCTCTTCTGGTCCTTCCACAATGTAACCTCGTGGGCATCGGTGCCGATTTTTTCTTCCTCCATTTTTCCATTCTTTGAACTTTCCGTCTTTCTGACGAAGGGCTCCGCCCGAAACGTCATACTCTCTCTCTTTCCTTTCCCGAGTGTCTAATAACACTATCCGTATCACGTCCCCACTTTGTTGTTTTTTTTGTTATTGTTTTTTTTTTTTTTTTTAACCTATATATATATATATATACATACATGTATATAAATATACAATTTAGAGAAAAAAACTACAATTATTCTGCTGCAATTTCATGCACACTGCAAAATTTTGTATCTTGGTGTGCATTTTGGTATTAATTGCCACTTCTTCAGGGTGCTATTAACTGCATTTCAGATCCCATCTGAACTAAATACAAATCCAACCAAAATATTTCATATATGTTGTGTAAATATTCTAAAAATAGCCTAAATTCTGACCTTTTCAACTCTGCTGGTTAGGAAAGAAAGTGACTAGCTCTCCAAGAATGGGTCAGTAGTCAGCAAATGTATTTTATCCTTTTATATATATATATATATTTATATATACATACACACACATGTATATATATATGTATATATATGTATACCTATACACACACACATGTATACATATATATACAGGGTGCGATGGGTAAATTGTCACCATTTTACAAATATAATTTCATGCTTGTGCATTGTTTTGAATTGTGTTGACTACACGGTATAGTTGGGTTATTTGAGCACTGTCTGTGAGAAAAACAGCAGCATGACACATTTTAGTCTGCCAGAAATTTGGAAGGGACATGCTTTACTGCTTGGTATTTGCTCCGGGTAGCTCCCATACGAACATTTCAGAGTGTTTGGATGTCAGTCTGAGGACAGATTGAGTGTACTGAGAGTGATAAAAATCAAACATCCAGTCAACATCATTGTGTTTGGAGTGATCACTCGTGATGATGACGTTATACCTCCATTCATCTTCCCACATAGCCTCAGACTCAACACAGAGGCCTACATCAAGAGGGTGACTGCTGGAAGACCCTATGTCTGACAACAGGACTTTGCACCACGCCACACAAGCAGGAGAACCTAGTCATGGCTGTCAGACAATTTCTGCGACCACATCACCCCTAACTTCTGGCCACCTAACTCCCCAGACGGCAACCCCTTGATTATTATATTTGGGGCACAGTTGAGTGAGAGACCAACAAAACTCCTTGTAACACCAAAGGTGAACTGAAAGCAAGGATTATGGCAGCATAAGGATACCATCCAGAAGAGTTGCCGGAGATTCCAATGTCATCTGGAGGCCTTGGTTGAAGCCAATGGTGATTTTATTGAATAAATTTCCTCTTTAGTATTTCAAGATATTTCTATGTAATTTTGGTAAATATATCTGTTAAAATGAGATGTCAGTGTTATTTTCATTTTTGTGTAATTGAGACAACAGTTTTTTCACTTACCCTGTAAAAACATGTGTATGTGTGTGTGTGTGTCTTTATATATATATATATGTATATGTATATATATATGTATGTATATATATAATGTACATACACATGTATATAATATAAAGTTCATGCGCACATTCTTTAAAATTGATTTTATGGTTTTTATTCCTTTTTTTAAATATATTTTAAGGTATACATCGAAATCAAATGGAAATGGTAATCCTATAGTTTATGCAATTGTTCTTGAACTACCCTATTCTGGCTCTCTTGAGCTTGGAGTTCCAAAACCGTCTCAAGACACATTAGTTACTTGGCTTGGATATCAAGAAGGAGATATTAAGTGGACAGTATCCGGAAATAATATAATCATTGAAATACCAAAAGTCTATCCTCACCAGTTACCCTGCCAATGGGCTTGGGTTTTTAAAATACAGAATTTGAAATAAACTGGGTTTATTCTTTTCTCACAAATTTATTGGTTAAAAATTACATAAAATCAATGAAAAGTGAGGTAAAACTATGCACAGGGGACCCTTGAAAAAGTATTTTGTTCATTATTGATATGAAGTTTGGGTCATAGTTTTTTTTTTTTTTTTTGTATTTAAGAAAAGAAACCTAAGAGTTATATTACTGTTTTATTTAGGTTTATTAATTTATGATTCTTATATTTTTATTTCATAATATGAAATGAAAAGTTAACCCAATTTTCTTTTATTGGAATTAATTTAAAATTTTTCTTTTATTACAAATTAATTGCATTTCAATTCCTTTTATACTGTCCTTTTTTTATTATTATATTTTTAAAATACGTTCATTTCTGGTCATTCATTTGAATCTCTTTCGCGGGAGAAAGCCATTTTTATGTCAATATGTGGGGGTTTTTTTTCTATAAATTAGGTACATATATAAACTGAAACATGCTTGTATCTATAATACCTACCTACATACCTACCTATATACACACACAGACACACACACATGTTCACTTCTCAACCATGTGGCTTTGGATTCGGTCCCACTATGCGACACCTTGAGGAAGTGTCTTCTACTATAGCCCAAGGGGAACCAATACCTTATGAGGGAATTTGATAGACAGAAACTACAAGAAGTTTGTTTTATTTGTGAGTGTATGAATGGTGACAAACAGAGATATCGTCATTTGTGGTTGCACTGTAACTCATGGAGTTTGTTGATGTTTCTTTCAACAAAAATATTGGTTATCTCTGCCTTCAAATTCCTCTGGAATCAAAATCTCTTACTTGAAAATCAGGTAACAGTTGTTTACAAGAAGTGCACCAAACATAAAAATCATATCTCAGTATTTCTATTTAAGTGATGCTAGTCTGGAAAAGTGTTAAATGAAATGAATGAACAGTGTATGTGTGTGTGTATGTAAAAATACACTTGCACACATGTATATATTTACACGCAAATGTATCCCTTACTTATCCTAGGAATAAGCTGAAGATTATTTAGTTAATATTTTAAATTTGTTTATTTAATTATTTATTGTGTGTAGTCATCAACTTTTATTAACTTCTCCCAGAGGAAAGGGAGAGTGTTACTCATGACAACGCTCAGAATTTCTACACAGGAGTGGTCAGTACATAAAATGAGCATTCCTGCTTTTTTCTATATGCAAAAGGATCTACAAAAAAATATGTCATTCTTAAACCCCATATCTACTGTGTACTAATGCAGGAAATCACTGTTGTCACTAATTTGCATTATTAACCTAGCAAGGGTGATTTATTGGTATTGTTAGAGTATCAGACAAAATGCTTTGTAGTATTTAGTTTTAACCCTTTACATTTTGTGTTCAAACCCTGATGTGGTCTTTCATTCTTTTGAGATTATTAAAATACAGTTCCAGTCAAGGGTTGATGTAAATGACAGTTCACTTCCTGCCAAAATTGCTGGTCTTGTGCCTCAATTAGAAATCAATATTAACTCTAATATCTTATAAAAGACAACAGAAATAATGGTATTCACATCTGGATTCATTCTGTCCTTTCAAAATCTCTGTACTTTGCTGCAAAATTACATTACTTCTTTTTTCCAAGTCATGCAGAGAAGTAAGACCAATTGTCATCTATTATTGCAAAAGTAACAGTTCAGAGATAAACAAATTCAATTAATAATCTCATCTTCATAGCTGACAGCAGTCTTTTTCAGGCTGATATCTGTTCTTGTAATATTTATTGAACACTATATACTGGCATTGAGAAATATTGATGGAACAACCTTTTTGGATAGTCAACCTGATTTTTTCTGTTTTTATAAAAATGCTATATTGATCAAACAAATCTTAATATTTTTCATGAAAATTGTTCACATAGTGATGCATAATTAATTATCTTGATGCAAAATTTTAACTTTTATTTATAGAAACATAATTAAGTCTAAAATATGTTTATTGTTGCTGTAGGGTTGTCATGCTTTATAGCTAAACCCTCACATTGACTGGATAGCATGTTTTAACAAATTCAGTGAAGCTTACATATATTCTAGGTATTTTACTCAGAATTTTCCAGGCAAAGTGCTCTATAC
Source organism: Octopus bimaculoides (assembly GCF_046866305.1). Taxonomy (NCBI): domain Eukaryota; kingdom Metazoa; phylum Mollusca; class Cephalopoda; order Octopoda; family Octopodidae; genus Octopus; species Octopus bimaculoides. Next base: position 78,453,066 of record NC_142932.1, read on the forward strand.
TCTGTACCACAATTGACCTAGCAAACAGGATTAGGTACCAGATCACTGAGAATGTTAACTGTGATTGACTGGTTGCCTGTACAAAAGTAATTGTCTCTCACCTTAGTTGCACTCCGTGAAACCTATGGTAAGCACTGGCTCTGGTGGAACCCTCAGGTCTTTGAAGACATGTAACTCACATGTCTCCATCTCTACTGAGTCATGTATCATAATGGGTATTATAAGTAAAATGAGTGCTGACATATTTCATGTTATAAGCCAAAAAATTTTAATTAATTGTAATTACATCCTTTAGTAAAGAGAACAATCATTTTCTAAATGATGAACTCTAGTCAAAAGGACAAGGGAGATAACCCACAAAATTTTGACTAAATATAGATGCAGTGGGGAGTGAGTTTGATCTTTAGCAGTACAGTGGTAACTCCGGACATATTTTGGTCTTATTGGACCTTCTCAGTGAAGCATAAGTCTAACTGTTACTGCAGATCTTATCATTCTTAGATGACTAGAAGTATGTAGGATTTTGTAGATGAATACTGTGTTGTATAATAAATTAAATATTATTCATGGAATATATAATACAAGCTATCGTATAAAAACTAATTAGTGAGATGCATGTCTGAATTTTTAAAAATTTAGGTTATTGGCTTATTGCTCATAGTTCTAATATCTATCATAAGCATTGTATTTCCTTCTAAATCAAAACCTACTGTTTTAGTTAAATTACTGAAAAAGAAAATAAAGCACTTTGTATTGTGTAATTGGAGTTTGAAAGAGTTTTTAAATTATTTGAAATATTGGCAGTAGTTAAACTATGTCAAGGTGAGAAAATAAATGTAAAAACATTAAATGAAGTCTTTTTTAGTAATGAATTAATAATAATCATTCTCTAAAAATTATTGAATATTGTGTACTTTTCTATAGAAAACTCTCACCGAAGAAAATATATTCAAAGCAAGTCTTAGTACTATCTATCTTTTCTTTTATAGTGTCATACTCTATGTAAATTAGAATTATTTGCTACTGGAATATGACATGAAAACATACTTTGATTTATTTTTTTGCCTATATTTTTCTATACTTCTTTACAGTATAGCAAATATTTTAATTGTGGAGTTGAAATGGACATGTCAATAAGGCAGTGTTCTTGTTTGCTCATGGGTTGTGAGTTGATGTTTAACTAGTTGGTATGCTCTGTTTTCAGACAAATCTACATAGAGTAGATGAGATCTGTAGCAAATCACTTAATTTTATTTTATTATATATATATATATATATATATATATATATATATATATATATATATATATATATATATATATATATATATATATACACACATACAATTGCAGTGTGGAAGATGTTTATAAGCCATTTAAGAACACAAAAACTGTTAGATTCACTTCAACATTTAAATTTTGTGTCAAAATATTTTTGTCGCGACCTGTTCACTGACAAAACTTTGTGCTGCATGAAGTTTTGTCAGTGAACTGGTCGTGGTTTCAAAGCAACGAAAATATTTTGACACAAATTAAATGTTGAAGTGAATCTAGCAGTTATTGTGTGATCTTAAATGGCTTATAAACATCATCTTCCATGCTGCAATTGTTTTTGTTTCAGCACACGATCTCAGATCAAGTTACTTACTATGCGAGTACATCTCTGTAATATATATATATATAAGAATTAGGCTAACAGCTCTCAGAATTTAAATCTTGCCATTACAAAACAAAGAAAATATCACTTCTCTGGATTGCAAAAATCCTTTTGGATGACGAGTAAAAAGGACTGTGAGCCATCTAAAAATATAGAGGTTACATTTTTATCATGAAAATTAAGTTTTACATTGGGTTTATTCATGATTTACATTTTCAAATGAACTTGAAACAATTACTTTATTTACCTTCATTTTTACTTTTTTTTGAAAGTGTATTCAAAGCTGAGACCTACATGAATTACTTGTCAACATAATATAAGTTAGGAAGTCTTTTCTTTTTGTCTTTTTTATACATCTTGAAAAGCTTGCCAGTATTAATTGTTAATCTGAAAATATATGTTAAAGAGAACCAGATGAATTATAACTTGAAAGCAATTCTTCCATGCTTTTATTCTTACACCACTGAAAAAAATATGTAATAGCATCCACCTAGTTACTTGAGAAAAAGTACATTCTAGAATAAAGTACAATGTGGAACTAATAGGGAGGTCTCTCTCTCTCTACTGCTTATAATAATAATACATAATTAATAGACATCTGGTCACTCACAAGATATTGTATCTACAACCTTTGCTACTTTCTGGAAGTAATTTCAAGCTTTATAAACTATACCAACATATACTTCTTGTACATGATTGACTACTAATATAGTAATATTAATGATATTTCTGATAAAGTAATGAATATATAAGCCTTTCTTTGCAAAAATGGAATTAACTTTTAGATGGAAATTTTAGAACAGAACACTTGTAACAGTTTTGTAAATATTTATATCCTGAATTTAATTTAAAGGTTTTTTTTTTTAATGTGCTGAACTATTTGATTAATAATTGTTATGTTTATCTAATACAAAAATGTTGAGTTAATTATATTTTGATAATCTTTAAAGTTTTGTTTATCAGTTGTATTGACCTTTTTTTTTTAATGGAAACATTGATGGAAACAAATTTGAAAAATTGTTGTAATATTAGCAAAATCTAATTCTTGTTAAAATTATTATGAAGAAAAATTTTTTAAAAATATTTTTTAAAAAACTGATTAAAATCAGAAAGATTTTAATGCTAGAGGTGGGTTTTATGAGTGGATTCTAACTCATAATTTTTTATGTTAAAATCTTCATGTGCTTTGATGATCCCCTAGGAAGAAGACTTAATTCTGTCTGGAGTAGCTACCAGAGTGTCTGGGAATAGACAGATGCCCTTTCCAAAGGGTAATTTATCTTCATCTTCCTAAGGGCCATGAAACCGGCGCCAAATAAAGCCAGCTATACAGGTTCATGAGTGGAAAAATTGAGATACTTTATTGTTTTGATATGACACGAAATGATTGTATGGATGTACTTACATTGAAGATATAGTGAGATATTCAGTTGACAATTTTATTTAACGTTTTACTCCATGTTGATTAATGATAATTCTGTAGTTGTGGAGAAATGCTGAAATTGAAACTGGAGAATTTGTGATTGATTGCCAGCTATATTACCTACTATACTAAGTTGTTTACTTAGTACATATTTCTTATTTCTTACACTTAACACTAATGATGAAATTGTGCGTGTGTTTGTATGAATATATAAAGGATAGAAAAAGAGTATTCAATAATATGAGTGGGTTATAAATTATTTGAAGAAAACGAAAACTGAATTTTCACAATTCATTACTCTGAGTTTTGTTGGTGATCTTCTGAAAATCAACAAGAAACTCTTAATAAAAATTTGTAATGATTCAAGTACCATTAAATTTGTGTGTGTGTATGTGTGTGTGTATGTGTGTGTGTGTGTGCATGTGTACAGTTATATTTAACTCTTTCATGTACACATGGATGTGGAAAGATTTTGTTGTGAAAATTCTCTCGGGAGAAAAATTCTCCTTATAGACAATGTGGGTTAAAACATATTACAGGACTCTGAATGGTATCAGAGTTAACCCAGTGATGTGTTTTCTCCTGAAACAATTTCTACAGTGAAGGTCTTTCTACATCCAAGTATGCATGAACATGTTAAGTATCTACACACATATTTCAATCAATACTGTTTTGTGCACCCACATTTCTCTCTCTTTCTCTCTCTCTCTCTCTCTCTCTCTCTCTCTCTCTCTATATATATATATATATATATATATATATATATATATATATGTATAGAGAGAGAGAGAGAGAGTGAAAGAGCATATAAGCATGGATATATGTGTGTATGTATGCATGGGTATTTAGATATATATGTGTATTTGCATATATATATATATATATATATATATATATATATATAATTTTGTATGTTATGTATTTGTATATCTGAATGTTTGTTTATGTTGGACCAAAACCTCTCTTAATGATAATGGAAGTAGAATGAAAATTAAGTCGTGAATCTGATCTTTTTAAAGAATCAGGCTGTTTAGAAATTCAATTTTTTTTTTAAAAACATGTAAACGCACAAACATTGTTTTTAAAATTGTTTTTCTTGTTTTTGTTGTTATTTTATAAATCCTAACCTAAATTTAATGATGATCTCAAACATGACATGAACTCCCATGTTTACAACACCTCATTGTGGTAATTACTTTGTTGTATTGAGAGTGTAATGTTTACCTTATGTGCTACCTATGTAGATATATAAAGAACTGAATATACAAAGTGTCTATTACCTTAAAAGATTGTTTTTATAAAATAGTGTTTTTTTTTTCTTTCTAAACTTTTTTGATGTCCCTACACACCTTCAAAATGCAAGAGCAACAGTATAAGAAAAATAGGGAGAATGGAAAAAGGAAAGATTAGTATGCAAATCTACTGTATATTCATAATTGTGGAAAATGGTAATGTTTGTATGAGTGTGTGTGTGTGTGTGTGTGTGTCTGTGTGTGTGTGTGTGTGTGTGTGTGTGTGTGTGTGTATGTATGATGTTTACATTATAGATTGTTATTTAAAAACATCAAGAAATATGAAAAGAAGTCTTTTTTATGAAGTACTTCAAATGCAAATGTAGCTTTGAATAATAACTCATAGTATATTAGGTTAAAAAATGAAAAGATCCCTTGAATGGTGGACAGCCATTGACAGGAGTGTGTTTTAAATAAATTTTTTTTAAATACTTGTGTCTTAGGAAAATTTAGAAAATAATAATGCTTATTAGCATTTGAAAAAAAAATGAAAGAAAGCTGATTATCTTTTACCAAATGTTTATGTAATTCTTTTATACTTAGTGGATTAAAAGTTGTTTAAGGAAACCAAAAGCAGTCATCAAGGCATTGAAACTTTATCAGTTTAAATATCTTTCATGACCATGTTCTTAACAAAATACACCACTTATCTGTTCCAATTAAGTTAAAATGGTGGAATGTTTTAATTTTAATAGAAACTCTTCAAAACAAGTAGGGTATATATATATATATATATATATATCATAGAACTAGAGGTGATCCCATGCAGCTTGGATTGGTATCAAAAGGAATAAGTAGCTTAACAGTTTAGCAAATTGTAAGTTTTTACTTTGCAAACTCGTTTTATCTCCCTTCTCCCCACACTTGATACAGATCATATATTAAACAAGATAAATACAGTTTTGGCAAGATCTACAATTAACTTCACCATAGAAAATTAAAAATTGATTATGGAGGGCTAAAAATAACCAAATATTATATTAATATGTTATTCTTATTGACTAGATTTATGAAGTTATGCTTTAAAAAGGAGCAAATATGATGTTACATTTATGCCTTTCCTGTGAGAATGATGGAAGTGTATTGAAATGACTTCTGCTTGAAATTAGAATTGCCATCTTGCCTGAGAGTTCTTACCATTCTCAGATATGATGTATTTCATTTGCCCTAAGTGTTTCTTGGGCTGTTTTTGTCATGGCTACCTTTAATTGTCACTTCATGAATCTTTTTCACCTTACTAGTTTCATAAAATTCACATATGTCCATAATAGTGTAGCTATGTCTCATGTTTAAATTAATAAATTTCTTCAGTACTGAGTCATTTTCTCAATTCTAAGTTAATATCACATATCCTGACTGATTATAATCTATGTATTCCATTCTAATTGCATCAGATCTTCCATATTTGCAAGTCACATTTCCTTACCTTAGATCATCACACTTCTTATATACAATTCCTTTAGTATACCTTTTCTAAGAATGGAGTTGAATTTATTCACTCAAATTAAACTATGAATATCATTTATGAAAGATAATTAAAGACAGTTTATGAATCTTGTCCAATTGTTTTTCTTAAGAAAATTTGTTTGGTTTTTCCACCTTAGATTTTGGGATATAAATTTTTAAGACCTTTTATTTACTTCTAAAATATTTTGTCAAATTCAGCAAAAAAGACAAAAACAAAGCAAAATGTGTGGACATGAGAAAAGGAATCTTAAAACAATTTGCGCAAAAAGGAAACAGAAGGCTAAAAATGGTTTATACAATCAAGATACAATTAGGGGTTGTAAAAACCTATTTGAAATAAATATAGTTTTAGTTTTATTAAAGAAAAAACATTTTGAAAGAATAAGAAAATATCTATGATATCCTTTGGTCGTGATTGTTATAGTCTTGCTCTTAATCTGAAAACTTTGATGTTTGAATTGATGAATATTTCTTAATTAGATGATGAGTGAAAAACTTTGAATTCTATGAAGCATTGTTCAAATTGTATGTAAAACCTAATCAACAATTTCTACCTATATTTTATACTATTCCTGATGTACTGGTATCAGAAGCAAATGATGGCTTTTGCAAACATTCTTTTTTTGATGATTTTCTCTTACTGTTATAAAATTAAAAGTTTCCCTTGATTCTTCTCTTTTTCTCAACAGTTTAATTTGCACTTTGCTTTTAGTACTGTGTGAAAAATGTCCAAGTTAGAGAGGAAGATTGAGTGCAATAATTTTTCAATTATTTTTATATTTCAATTATTATATCTTTTTGTTCTGAGTTTTTGAAAAGGGGAAAAAATAACTTGTTAAAAATATTTATGAACAAATGATTTTTTGACACCAAATATGATGTCTTGCTTCACTTGCCAAATAAGGTGATAAGGGATAGTTGTGCTGGAAATGTTACACAGAAACATATAAACAGACAATTGTGGCATTATACACAAACACATGCATGTGTGCACACAAGTGTGTGCGCACAGGTGCATGCACACACACACACACCCAATGATTTACCAACTTACTTGTGGACTGTCGTTAGGAAGAGTAAGTTTTTCTTTTAATTTATTTAAGATCAATATTCATTTAGATGTTATATATAATATAAAACCAGCACTATAAATATTAATATTAAATATATACCATTTACTCCTTTTGCATAGGTAGCAATGCTTAAAAAAAATAATCATGAAGTTGTATTCCTTCCAACACAAGGAATGTTGGCATTCTTCCTTAGAGTTTTAAAAAGCAGCCTCCCTATACTTGATATTCACTGGCTATGTTTTCATCAAACAAATCTCTTACAATTATCAGCAATTTTTGGCTGATTTTGTCCAGAAACCAAAGAAGAGAATTAAATATCTTCTGTTGAATCTGGACAATGATGTGTGTGTGTATATATATATATAACTTGTAGCTAGTTTCTCAATAGGGTTGTTAGTTGCAAAATCTGAATTTTGTAACTATTATTTTGAATTTTATCTGAAAGCAATCAGAAATAAGAGGTGCATGAAACATGGGTGTTTTTATATGTGCATGCATATACTTGTATGTATGCACAATACATGCCATTGTGTGTGTATGTGAATGTATATATAAACATAATGTGTGTGTGTGTGTGTGTGTGTGTGTGTGTGTGTGTGTGTGTGTGTGTGTGTGCACACAACTTGTATGTAACTTTGTAGCTGGATAAATTTTGTTCAGTACAATGTTTGCTATCTGTGATCTGCAAGTACAGAACAATTTCAAAAATTTACACTCCATGTAAATAGCAAATCTGAGTTTGATGTTAAAACTTTGCAGAAAAAAATATTTTGATTTTATAGAATAATATTTTGTAACCTGTTTTTTTTAGTATTGTAGACCCTTGATAATTTTAATAATATTGCTGATATTTCTCCTTCCCTACAAAAGAAAAAAAGTAATAATAAAAATATATCCAGCATTGTATTTTAACCAATTTTATATAATCACAATATAGTTACAGATAGAACGCCTCATGCATTTTAGTGGCACTAGAGTATTTCCAATATTTGTTTATCTTTCTCAACAAATTGCAAAATTAATTTTCATCTTACATCCCTCTAGACATAAAAGACAAACTGATTTTCTTTGGCCCATGTTTGTGAAAAACCTACTGTAGAATCTACTCTTACCTTTGGTTGTAAATTTAAAAAAAAAATTATAAACATATTATTATGAGATGGAAATTTGTCATAAAGGCTCTATCACCTATTCCCAAGTGAAAAATAAAAGAAAATTTGATTAAAAACTTTAAAAAAATATTTTGAAAGTAAATTTATTACAGAAAATAACAATAGTATCTTTGCAATTTGAATTTAAAAGCATATCAAATCTGATTTTTGTTTCATATGTTGTTTATGTTTTAATTTTTATACTATCCATATCATGTCTTCATTTGAATTGATGTTTGTTTCAGTTGTTAATTATGTTGTTAAAATTAATTGCTAAGACTAACTGGAAGATTATACACTAATTTTATTATATCATTTGACATCATATTTGAATAACAATCACGTATTAATATTTACACACACTTATAATTGATTCTGGTTTATGCAAAGGGTTTACAAAATGTATTTTTTGTTGTTAGAATATATTATCTTTATAAGTAAAAATGTCTTTGTGTTTTTTGAATGAATATATCTGTATGTGTATTTGCAAAAACATACATACATACATACATATTTTGTATATGCAATCCATGAACAGAAAATAGCAACCAAATTCTTGATGCACAAAAGGGGCAGAGATGCTGGAAAACACCAAAAGGTGATAACCAATGCAAACTTTGTGGAGTTAATACCAAAGATATCACCTACACAAAAATGCCATTGTTTTATTATCTGCTGATGAGATGTGATGTAGCAAAGACACTATACAATGATGATAACATTGAAGCCAAAGCAATAAAGACCCACGTGACAGGAAGGAGAAACTTTGTACAGTAGTGGAAATTAGTTGCTCAGCAGATGTCAACATAAAGGTAAAGATCAGCCAAAAAGAAAGCATCTATGCTGAACTATTGAGAAATGTACAGCTACTTTACAAGTCCAGATTTATATCTGTTATTATTTGGGCATTAGGATATGTAACAAGCAGCCTCAGCACCAATATCAAGAAATTAGGCTTCTCAAAATCAGAAAGAAGGAAGCTAATTAGAAGATTACAAATACAAGTCATCAATGGAACTGACAGGATTTGTAAAATTTTCCAAAAGTTTATCATTTAAGTGCATATGCACATGTCTAGACATTTAACTATATGCATGTTAATAAAACAAAACATACAAATTTGCATATGCACTGAATCCAAATATTGCACAAGTACATAGAAACATGCACAAATACCCTATTGATGTTGCTGAAATTCCTGTAACAGAGCCTTGGAACTAGGTTAGAAACCAGCTCATTTTCTATTGGCAAGAAGATACATACATACATTTTTGCTTCTCTCACACTAAGCTCAGCTTTTGTCATTATCTTCTCTCTCTATTCTCCTTCTTAGAGTAGTGAGCACTCTTCAGTTTTGTGACATTCAAAGTGATCTCAAAAGATTCATCCAGAATATTCTTTCAAGCGGTTAGTGTTAGAAAAGGCATCCATCTGCAGAAACCCTACTAAAGCCGAGTTAGATATGTGAAATATGTCCTTTGACCTGTCTTGGAGGACAGTAAGTCTGGAAAAGAATTGACTCAAGACTGATGACCTGTCTAACCCATTCCCGCATGGAAAATGAACATAAAAATCATATATACATAAAGTAGAAGTGGAGGTGTGTTCATTTTTCATGAGTGAATAGATCATTTATGCAAGGGTATATCTTACAATATACCTTGCATCATAAAATCATCAGAGTTTGTATAATAGATGCAATGTTAGCTTTGAGATAATTTGTAGTATTCTGACAGTTACATTGTTTCTGTAAAGTCTCTCTGATTTCATGATGTTATCTTATTGTAAGGTATATCTTTTGTATAAATGATCTTTTCTTTAGTGAAAAATGTGTAAGGATATAACAAGTGTATGAACATATTTCCACTTTTATTTTTCTATATTTATTCTGTTTTTAATATTGACAAAGAACAACTACAAAATACTCTTGGATTTCTCTTCACAGACAAATCTTTCAAAATAAAGGAACACATAGAGATCTAAAGATTGGTTATATGCTATACCCTAAATACTGCACTACACGCACACATGTGCACACGCACACACACACATTAGGAGTGCTGTAAAGTAGTAATACCATATGTTCAAGGAAATAGTCTGCTATCATATCACAAATAGTTTTCAAGCCAATAAAAGGTGTCCTTGCAATCAAACAATCAACATAATGTTAATGACCAAACATAACGTGGACATGTACTGTGTGTTTGTATACTCTGTCTGATAGCCCATGGAAAACAAGGACTTTAGTGAGCTGCATATTTGGTATTGCATGCTTAATGAATTTTGTAAGGTTAACACATGCAAGGAGAAACATATGTACTATATATCCTGATGGTGTGAGCATTTGGAAATGCCAAAGATAATTTGACAAATTCAAAAATGGTGACTGCAATCTTTTATATGGATATCAATCAGAAATACCTACTGTTCTCAATAATGACACCGTGAAAACAGGAATTGAAGGGGATCTGTGTCAAAAAACCAGGGAGCTTAATAAACCTTGGTCCACTGCAGAAGATCATCTCAAACATGTTGGGAGAATGTATAAGGAAGGTATATGAGTACCTCATGATCTTTCCTTGAGAATAAAGCAGTGCATTTAATAAATTGCTAATCAGGATTGAAGAAATACTTTCTTAATTAAATTGTAACAGGTGATGAGAAATGGATAGTTTATTCCAACAATAAATACAAGAAGCAGTGGTTTTCACCAAATGAAATTCTAGTTCCAATACCCAAAGAAATTTTTGCTCTGTATTTGGTGGAATACAATAGGTATTGTTCACTTCAAATTATTGGAATAAGGGAAAAGCATCTCTGCAGAACTTCATTGTCAACGACTCGAATGTCAAGTTTTGTTCAAAAACCAACTGGCTCTAGTCAAAAGACATAGAGTTATCCTGCACCATGATAATTTATATATATTTTAATCTGTAAAGCTCAATTTAATTTTAATTTTTTATAAATTGATTTTAATTGAGTTTTTACCTGTAATTTTGGATTTTGTCCCTAATATTATTATATATATATATATATATCAATTAATTTCTTAAAACTGAAGCTGAGAGCTTGTCTCACAACTTGAGTTTCACACAACTGAGATCTTCAGGTAAAGTAGTGATGTGAAACTCATGTTGCAAAGCAAGATCTCAGCTTCAGTTTTAATAAAAAATGACATATCCTCTACAACATGTACTGAGTACTTCTTTCTCATTCATCCTACGTTAAACAATGCACACTGAACTACAAAAAAAATGTGATTTTTTCAAATGTCATTTTTATATGGTAAATTCCAAAAATTTATTTCAGGGATGTAAGTGTAAATATTCCAAGACATGCTGGTTTATGGCCAAGACCCAAATCGCAGGTAACCTTTCAACTTTCCCTGAAATAAGATGTCAAAATGCAGCTGTATTGAATGTCGTGGGTGACAGTCGCAAACAATTGTTATGAAAACTGAAATGCATGTGTATCTTGTGGAGGTTATGGGTATAAAAATCAACTTGAACCGTGTTCCTGGCATTCATAAACCACGTATCTTATTTCTCTCTGACATGCAAATTCTTCAAGCCCCATCTACAATTCATCTGTGCTGTTCAAAACACATCCTCAACTCAAGCTTCTCTTCAAAAGATGATATCTGTGCATACATAGACTACACTATCTTCTTCATTTACCCCTCTCACCTGTATCTCAGCAATACAACTCAGAGTCTCCTTTCTTGCTCCCTCAAATATATCTACTCCCTTTTTTTCTTTCCAAGTTCCTTGAACTATCAACAACACTTTAACCATATCTCTTCTGCATTGAGAACATATATCTCATTTCTTGCCATTCCAAAATCATCCTCAGTGGCTTCAATGCTCATTTCTCTTGGTTCTCATACCCATCCCTAACAATGCTGCCATAAGATGGTCATGGTTGGAATGTCTTTGGTCATAGATAGGATCAATCAAATTTGCCTGACAAAAACAAGTTGTTTAACTTTAGACAAGAGTGCCCCAGACATCAGCTGTTTTTGAGTTGATGAGAATCTTCAGTCTTTTGAATTCAGGCTCTCCGCTACTGGTTCTACATATAAATCATATTATTCTATTAGTTTTCTTGTGTCTTTATTGATAATCATCATTAGATGTATCCACCTGAGAAAACAGTCAATCATTAAAATATTTAGAACCATTCAAGTCTTCTATTATAATTTAATTTACGTTTAGGTTGCTTCAAAGGAATATTAAATCAACCTAGTATTTCTCTGATACTTTATTTGAACTCAATGTAATAAGCTGTAACCAAATATAGCTGGTAATTTTCTCAGTTACTCTAATGATGTTGTCGATGGAAAACATTTATTAGTAACAAAAGGGTATTAAGAATGTGTGCTTAGAGACTTTTAATAGAAGCAAAATCACGACCAAAATCATTTCATTGAGAATGACTTAAATGAAGGCCTCAGTCAAAGAAGCTAAATATTTTTTCATTTTACAATCAGTCAACAAGTCAGATTATATGTTTTTACTGTGCTTTTTTCGTTATTAACAACGCCTTGAACATTATTTACAATTTATCATATTAAAACAATGAAACGAAGGAAAGGACATTAGTGTAAAACCATGAAACTAGTAATGGCTATTAATTCAACTGAATACATCTGTGGTGATTGACTTAATTTGTGTAAGATTTGCAACATTATATTCATCTCAACGATGAGAATTGAACTGTGATAATTCTGTCTATTATTTAGTATTATTTGGGGTCATTTGACGGCTATTTGTAGCGGATTGAACGAACACGTCGAGGTACACTCAAGCGCCTTGCACAGTATTCGCTCTTACTAATAGTGCCTACTTTGAAGTTCCTTGAATTCTAGGGATTATCCGTTTGTTTTCTAGTTTAAATAAGTTATTCACTCTATATTAGATTATTTCCTCCACCATACAACACAGTTTCTGAGTATAAATCACACTAATCTCCCAATAAAACGTGAGGATTAAAGTATAGGCACGAAATATTAAAAATGTAATCAGAGTTATCTCCCATAAAAATGACAGCTCGTGTGCAATTTCACCAACCTTGTTATTGATGACGACGACGAATAAAAGTTATTTTTGTCATCCTTACTTACGCGAATGATTCATCTGGTACATGTGAGTTTGTTTTTAACATGGCTAAATCATTCGCGCTTCAAAAAAAGAACAATCTTTCTAAAATAGACTGCAGCCGAAAGGGATCTATTGATGCGCCCATCTTATCTCTTTGCCAATATATCAATTCCCTAGAACAATACTTCACAACAAGTTCTTGTTCTGGCAGAATTATAATATTCGAAGATGTAAGTTTTTTTCATTGTATTGCATACATACAGAGAAACACAAATACGTGCTTATGGCTATGAAGGGACTTAGTGTAATGATATGCACGTGTTTCTGTATCTGATATAGCTAATATAATTTTGTCTGCTGGTCCGGTAATGTTTTTATTCCTGAAGTTGTATCTACGATCAACTTGTTAGTCTTAGGCCTGAATATTTTTGCGTACATTATCACAATTGTCGTTTTACTATATCACACGCATATACAGATACACTAATATGGCATTAATGAAAGGACGAATAAAATGGTTTGCATATTTTGATATTTCACTTGTTTTATATACGTTAGGTTTATATCTTCCTGTTCATTCACGGGGTATCTGGGGAATAAACAGTTGAAAAGTAGAACAACCATTCATTGGTGAGAGATATTTTTATGTTAATAAATATATAGATTAGTTATTAATTTTGTTTCACCAAAATACACCTCCCTCTAACGATGAGTCTTGTCCGATGACAATGTAAACAATCACTACTTTGCTTCCGTTTCTACTGTTTCACTTACCTGGAGAATGTTTACAGCTTATGCTGTTGTTGCTATATTGCTCGTTCCTTAACCGCTTTGTATCCCTGGAGCACCATAAATTTGGAGGATTTTCCCTTTTCCCAGCGACAAACACAAACAAAATCTATATGCCGTAACGACATCCTATAGCCGGTCGTCTTAAAAGAGAACTGGAGGACTATGATGAATAAGAGGAGGCTGAGGACTGATCCTTGGTGGGCCACTACCCCTACCCAGAATTCTTCACTGTACTTATTGCCAACTCTCACCTTACTGACAGCATCCCTGTACATGGCTTGCACAGCTCTCACTAACCATTCACCTATCCCTAGTTTCCTCATTGACCACCAGATAAGGGAGCGGGGGACCCTGTCAAAGGCTTTCTCCATGTAAACAAAAACCAGGTACAGAAGTTTATCTTTGGCTGGATATTTCTCCTACAGCTGTCTTACCAGAAATATAGCATCAGTGGTGATTTCCCTAGCATGGACCCAGACTGCATCTCATCTAGGCTGACTCTCTCCCTAATTAGTTGGGCTATGACCCTCTCCGTGACCTTTGTTACCTCATCCAACAACTTGATACCGCTGTAATTATTTCTATCTAATGCGTCACCTTTACCTTCTATCTTTTCTCTTGTCAAAGGAAATATTTCTCCAGCGTTCGCTATTTTACCTTCGTCTGGTCTAATGACCCTCCATGTTTGTTTTCATTTTCGTTTTCATATTTGTTTTCCCGGTGGCACGTGTAAAGACATTCGAGCGAGATCGTTGCCAGTGCCGCTGGACTGGCTCCTGTGCAGGTGGCACGTAAAATACACCATTTTGAGCGTGGCCGTTGCCAGTACCGCCTGACTGGCCTTCGTGCCAGTGGCACGTAAAAGCACCCACTACACTCTCGGAGTGGTTGGCGTTAGGAAGGGCATCCAGCTGTAGAAACTCTGCCAAATCAGATTGGAGAGCCTGGTGTAGCCATCTGGTTCACCAGTCCTCAGTCAAACCGTCCAACCTATGCTAGCATGGAAAGCGGATGTTAAATGATGATGATGATGATGATGATGATATATATATATATATATATATATATATATATATATATATATATATATATATTATTTATATATATATAATGACGGTCGAGTTACTGGGACTTCACAATAGATTTAGCTGTACTCTCAGTAATGAATGACACCATCAGTTAATAACATTATTTTAACCTTTTAGAAATCTCATGTGCTCCCCTGACATGCCTGTGCATCCTTTCTTCTTTATGGGTTTTGTTAACCTTTCTGTCTTGTGTTTTTCCCTGAGTATTATCTATGTATTTTTGGCTATCATTGGTGTCTTTCTTTACTCTTTTCTAATGGTTTGTAATGCATCTGAGCACTATATACAAAAAGCTTAGTTGGTACACACACACATATATAATGTCCACTTTTCCAGGCTTGCTTGTGACAGATGAGATTCATTGAGGCAAATTTTTTAAAACTGTATGTATTTGCTATTGTTAACCCTTACCTGTTTCCAAGCAAGATAATATTTCCTTTACATCTTTAAACATAAACAGCACAATGGCTGGATATACTTTCATGGAAGTTTGCATATGAATGAACTGTCTGTAAGACAGTAGCAATACGTATGCAGTGCCAGATTTAAGACAAATGAGGCCCTGTGCTAGTTAAGTTACTTGGACAGTCAATTGTTTATACACGATGCTATGTTAAAAAAATTGTGTAAAAGCATTCACATTATTAATTTCACTTTTGTAAGTTTTAGGAAAAATATTTGAATGTTTGACATTTGAACAATTCATCATAAAAAATTTGGGGGTCAGGAAGATGGGTCACCCCCAACAACTGTTCAACAGAACCCTGTGCTTGTGTACACCTAAGCACAATGGTAAATCCTGCACTGTATATATGTGTATATATATCTCAGATTTCTGCCTAGTTTCTATCTCATCTAACACAGACCTTCACAAGTCATTGGTTGGTCTGGTTCTATCATGGAAGGCACTTGCTCAAGGTGCTGCAAAGCCATGTGGTTGTGAAGTGAACTTCTTAACTACATAACTATGCCTGTGCCACTTTGTAAAATGAGATAGGATGGTCATGGTTGGAACATCTTTAATCAGGGTTCTTCCTAGTTAGCTAGGGTAACAATATTATGGCAACGGAAATGACTCCCCTTTAGTTTACTTATGTGAGTTAAGTGTTTCTCTCGATTTCCTCCTTGTCCAAAATGTACTAATATATGTAATGAAAAGATAGGATTCACAATAGACCCTCTTCTGTGTTCAGTTTAATTGTAAGTTTGAATATTGCTTGTATTTATTTTATATTATTTTCATTTTTTAGGCTGAATCTGATGGAGTGAAGAAGAAAGGCTGTCGATGGCTTTTTACAACTCATGAGCTGGTCCATCTTGAGGATACTGTAAACATATTTAATTTAATTTGTCTTTTTAATGCTTTTGGTTAGTTTTTTGAGGATAAGGATTCTCCATTATTTGTGAATAGAGTGACCATTGACCATCACACAAATCTTAGCAAAACCCAGAACCACATCAATACTCATTTCAGTGGCTGACTATGAATTTCTGTTCTGAGAGATTGTGAGCTGAAGCAGTTTCTTGTCGCCTTCTCTTGGCTTGAAAGATGTACTATACTCAATACTATAGGCCAACAGATCACTTGTTAAATTATACTGTGCTCCTGTTTCATAGAGCAAGGTGTTGTATTATATGGCATCTATGTATTATTAAGTAGATTGAGTCAGCTAGTGATGACTGATTCTTCAGCTGGCAGCCCAACACGTTTTAACTCCCTGGTCTTTCTTGTGAAATACTAATTTTGTATGAAAGACTTGAGGTATCACTGAGGGTTACGGGCACCATTATTTTTTTTTTTCATGATAATTGATGAGACTATGAACTTTACAAAGGATGATTAGAACTGAATAATATTGATATTAGATGGTGAGATAAATATGGAATAAAACAATAAAGTTCTTGATAAAAGAAAATGAAAGAAGTTCAGAAATACTTCGTTAAATTTGTGACTGTATTTTAATAACTTTTACGAAAATGAAAGTTTGTAAAGAGATAACACTTGGTTGAAGGTAGTGGACAAAATATAGGTGGCAAAAGGAGTGATAAATGAGGAGAGAGTATGTGAGTGGAGGACCAGTCAGCTCTTTGGAGCTGACTGTAAAATGGTAAAAAGTCTGTTAGAAACTCAATTATCTTAAAATATGTACCTAATCATTATTTTAAAGCATTTAGCTGGAGAGACATTCTGATCTAGCTAGATTGGACCAATGAAGGAACTTCTACATGATTTTTTGACCTACTAGAATTGGTAGCTGAATTATTTTTAAAATTACACTCTTCAAAAGCAAACAGACATATGGTCCTATAAAAATTATATACTGATTGTGGATGGGCTTTCTTTAGGTTTGCTTGATCAGGGCTGACTTAAGGTTAAACCACAGCTATAACTATTGCTTGATCTTCATCAGTAATCTTTCAGTTGTTAGTTAGAAGTTTGGAAAGAGAGATTCAAGTGAGAAAGACTAAATGATTGTGTTCATATTTTAGTACAGTCATTGCAGTAGGTATAGTTATCTAAAACAAAGAACTGAAAATAATGAGATGATAAATGAAATATTGTGTGTGGAACATGAGTTCAACTAAATGTAATAAGACAATGAAATAGAGGAATACAAATATGAGTAAATATTAAAGTAATAATGATATTTCAGTGATAGACTCAGACAGTGATTAGTTCAGCAACTGATATCTTGGAGTTAAAATGTGATGTCCAGGGGAATAATAAGAATAGTAATAGCAAAGTGTGTTAGCTTGTTTAACCCTATGCTAGCAATTATTGACCAGCAGTGGTCCAGGCGACCATTGTCTCTAACTCTTTTTTTTAAATATTTTGTGAAAATGTATCTTGAATTACTTTATTCAATGTATCCTTTTTTAAAGACAATAATATCAATTTCTGGGAGATTTGGTTGCTATTTCTAGTAGGATAAGTAATCAATATTGTTTAACCTCTGTGGTTATGGGTAAATAAATGTGTTGAAATTGAACTTAAATTCATATTCATTATCTGTTTTATGATGTTTGCTTGCAATATTCACAGGTAGCACCACTAGAAGAAATAACTGGGGATGCTGTTTTTAAATTTGAACCCTTTGTGATGCATATACAATGCCGAGAATTACATGATGCTCAAACAATTGTAAGTCCTAAATTGTCATTAAGAGTCCTTAAAAGAACTTTTGAAATATGTCTCTTTTCAATACATTCAGTTAATACAAAAATAAACATTAAAGATCCTTCTTTGCCTTGATTGTAGTTTAGGTCAGTAAAAGATAGTTGTTAGCAGTTTTTATCTCTCAAGTAATTTTTTAATGTTCTTAACTGATAATATTTGTGTCAAGCTTAAGGCAGTGAACTGGCAGAATCGATAACATGCTGGGCAAAATGATTAGCATTTTGTATGTCTTGCGAAGAGCTATTGGGGCAAGCGAAACCGTCATGGCACCTGTGCCCAGCATCGCCTTCCTGGCACTTGTGCCGGATGGCATGTGTAAAGACATTCGAGTGAGATTGTTGCCAGTGCCGCTGAACTGGCTCCTGTGCAGGTGGCACGTAAAATACACCATTTTGAGCGTGGCTGATGCCAGTACCGCCTGACTGGCCTTCATGCTGGTGGCACGTAAAAGCACCCACTACACTCTCGGAGTGGTTGGCATTAGGAAGGGCATCCAGCTGTAGAAACTCTGCCAAATCAGATTGGAGCCTGGTGTAGCCATCTGGTTTCACCAATCATCAATCAAATCGTCCAACCTATGCTAGCATGGAAAGCGGATGTTAAACAACGACGATGATGATATCTATATGTTCCAAGTTCAAATTCCTCTGAAGTTGACTTTGTATAAATTAAGTACTAGTTAAGCACTGGGGTTGATGTAATCAACTCACTGCTTCCCTGAAATTGCTGGCCTTGTGCCAAAATTTAAAATCAATATTTATGTCTAGCTTCTCTTCTCAGAAAAAATTCAAAAGATTTTCAAAATGATAAGAATATTGGATAAATGATATGTAGTATTTGTTCCAGCTTTTTACATTCTGAGTTCAAATCCTGCTGAGTAAATTTGGTCTTTCATCCTTCTGGAGTCAATAAAGTAAATAAATCCAGTCTAGGGCTGTGGATTGGTGGAATTGTAAGAGCTTTGGTCAAACTGTTTTGTGATATTACTTTTGATACTTTTACATTCTGTGTTCCTTGGTGAACATTCTGTACTTTAGTTCTATTCATCATGGAAATGTCTGTTTTAGTGATAATGCTCCAGGTCTTCCTGGAAGACACCAATGAAATAGTGATGTATTAGGAGTGATGATGATGATGATGTTCACCACCATCACCACAACTATTATTATCATCTCAGTTCAGGAGTTGTCAAAAGAACACCCTAATCTTTAAAATTTGAATTAAATGGACAAGCATTGTGCAAGTATCATCTTCATCATGAACAAAACTACCACCATCATCACTGTTATCTCATTACAAATATATTGATTGAACAAATATGCTTTACACAACTGTTTCAGACTTCCAAGGTTACAAAAAACTGAAAATGAGCAAATGTTTGTTTAATTGCAAATCTAATAGTAACCACTTTCTACTTAATTTATGGATATTTTGGTGGCTATACATCTTAATCTTTGATGTGAAGCTGAAGATGAGTTGCATAAATATGATATGGATAAATGTAGATCTCTGTGTATGTTTTTTTATACTGATTTTCCTTTTGGTTTTGGGTGTATTTTTCCTCTGTCTTCATTACCCTTTGAACTATGCAACGACCAAAGTAAGAGGTGGGCAGTACAGTCTCACTTCTATAGGGTTTATGTTACTCTTCTTTAACATGACTTTCATTGATCTTTGAACAACTTTTGTCACTTAACCAAGATCTGATCATGGTGTAGTTGGTTCTTGATGATCTTACTGGAAAAACATGTGTCAGAAATATGCTCAACATGTCTGAGATATCTTAGTTGATGCCTGTGATGTATGGATTCAATGTGGCTAGCATTAGTTTGACAAACTTCTGTGTGTATAATTCTATCTTGCCAAGATGCTAAAACTACCTTCTGGAGTCAATAGATGTTAAAAGCCTCTAGAGTCTTGATGTAGCTGTGTGTGGTCCATATTTTGTACCCACGCAGGAGAGAAAGTGGGAACACAGACTGTCTAATAGATAAGGATCTAGATCTAGAAGCTTAGGCAGTTATTTAGAAAGACTCTTTCTAAACCACAAAAAAAGTGCTGTGGTATGTCTTGACCACTCAGGCAACTCCAAGGGAAGTTAGACATCAGAGAAACTAAGGATAAATGGTTTGCCGATGTTCTGTGACAAGAAGATCAAAGGTGTGTGATTAGTTGGATTGCAAAGCAATATACTAGAATCAAGACATTGCAGGAAAATGTGTACAGAATGTTAGCAGTACACTGGCCCTCACTATCACTGAGAAGAAAGCAACTTGGAAATATAGCTCAAGAGGTTACTAAATGTAGATAGCATTTGAACTTAGAATGGAAAGAAATTAAACTAAATACTGTAATCGACCCTTGGGTACCTTTAGTGGAAATCACTTTGTTGTAAGCATTCCAACCAGATCTCTGCTTTGAAGATAACATAACTTGATGTGTTATTTACTACAGCAACTTTCTTTTAACAGTCCTATTGTTTGTTAAATAGTGCTGATGGAAAAGGTTTCTCAGTAGAGAGCCACAGCTCATAGAACAAGAACCCAAACTTGCAGTTAGCACTTTAAAAAGCAGTCCCCACCAGCTGGTATATAATCCTGCATGGTCTTTTTCTCTTGTCCATGAGAGTAAGTATAAAATTGTTTTGTGAGGTGCACCCAGCTGGGTTATATGCTGAGATCAAAATATTGGATAGCAGTAACTTGAGTCATGATATCTTCTTCCCTCCACCCCAGTCATCAACTTTTACCTTAATCAAAACTATTCAGCCCTAAGGATATCCTGCAAATGTTATGGCTACTATTATTTCTCCTTTCACTAAGCCATTAAAAAAGTGTGCTTACCATTTTAGTTACTCTGTTGTCTTCCTAACTACAGATAATATTGCTGTATTCATTGAACAATAAATTTATTTTGAAGGAATGTTGAAAATATTTCAATATTTACTCATTTGTTTCAGCATGCTGTGTCTGTCGCTTCTGGATTTCGCAACTCTGGTATTACAGTCAACAGAAAGGGGAAGATTATTGCTGTAAGGGAGGCCTTTGATAAAATTTTTTTATTATTTAATTTTTTGTTGTTGCAGCTATTTGACAAGAGATTTGATCTGAGAGTGGCTGAAAATACTAAGACAGATGCAACAGAGTAGAGTCATTTTAGTAATTTAAAACACACATATACTGATATATAGATTTTAAGATGATAATTTCCTTAATAAGATATGTATACAGTGGAGTAGAATATCAGTATCCAGGTCATACGTCTGTGACCAATGACTTTAATACAAGCGATTATTTTATTTTATGTCACAATAGTGACTTTGGTTGTAAGTTTCTGTAGATGCCTTGAGTGACAAAGGAAATATCTGGTAATTTAGGTGGAACAAATATAATGTATTTTAATTTGAGAGCACAATTTTTCAGTTTTAATATAGATGTTTATATTTTATTGATGTTTACATCATTCACAAAAAAATTGGCAACACACACTCTCTCTCTCTCTCTCTCTCTCGCTCTCTCTCTCTCTCGCTCTCTCTCTCTCTCTCTCAAGGTTTCAGCATGGTTTCCATATGCTAAATTCCACTCAGAAGGCAACTCAGTGCTGTGATAGAAGACATTTCCTGAAAGTTGGCACAATGAAATTGAACCTGGAAGCATGTGGTTGTGAAGTGAACTTCTCAACTGCAGCCATGCCTGTATCTACTATATATATGCTATTGAAAAAAAATGTAATAAAATTATGAATCTAATCATGTTGTGTATATATGTGTGTGTGTGTGTGTATATATATATATATATATATATATATATATCAATACATATATCTCATCATTACCCTCATCCTCATTTAATGTCCATCTTCCATGCTGGCATGGGTTGGATGGTTTGACAGGAGCTAGGCAAGCTGAAGAGTTACACCAGGTTCCATTGTCTGCTTTGGCATGGTTTCTGCAACTGAATGCTCTTCCTAATGCCACTTTACGGAGTGTACTGGGTGCTTTTTATCTCATACCAACATTAGTACTTTTTATATGGCACCAGGCAGGGTTACCAGGTAACTTTTGAGATGAAGACCTCTCAACTGGGAGAGGTACTGTAACCAAGGGAGATGGCTTTGTGTCAGTTAAGAGGTTAAAATATAATAGAGGGATAGAGTCAGGTGTCTTATTATAGAGGAGATACTTGGATACCTCAGTAGGAAAAGAAAGGAGAGATAGAGTAAGAGAGAAATAGAGGGTGGAGTAAGAGAAAGATATGTATGTGTATATATAGCACAATCACAGGCATGTCTGTGGTTTGCTTCCTAACCATGTGGTTTTGGTTTCAGTCCCACTGTGCAAGTGTTTTGTACTGTATTCCTTGGCTGACCAAAACATTGAGTGGATTTGTTACACGAAACTGAAAGAAGCCAGTCATATATGTGTGTGTGTGTGTGTGTGTGTGTGTTGACATCATGTAATATTTATAAATGTGCATCACTGACATGCAAGCAATGGTATTAATTCTTCCATGAAAACATGACTGGGTATGGAAAATATCACTTTGTGTTGAAAAAGAGTGGGTTGGCAAAAAGAAGGTCAACTGTCCACAGAATTGTCTTTCTCTACATAATTTCTTCTGACCCATGCAAGCATGGAAAAGTTGTTGTTAAAAAAATGATGATGATGATGAAGAATCACTGCATGTGTCTTTTAAATAGCTAAAATGTCTCTGCTATGATACAACTGCTTTATTTTCATGTTATCATTTAAAAGGATTTAATTTTTAATTTGTTAGCTACTCTCACATGTTTCTAGTCAGTAAACATTGCTTCTATCTAGGCATTTTTTGCTAAATACACTCCTCCCACTAAGTCCTGAAAGTCCTATTCAGCAAATGAGGCAGCCACTACATGGTTGTTCTGCTAACTTGAAATAACAGTGGAATTTTCATCAAATCACACCTGCTGTCTTAAATAAAAAGGAAATATTGGATAACATGTTTCTATATATGTTGTTAGCATCCATCTGTTTTGAGAGATGAGTTTTTCAATACAGATCTGTCCAGATTTGAGTTCCAGTCCAACACGACAAAGCTAACAAACTCTTATGCTGCTGCTCTATACAGTGACACTGAAATAACCTTTCTGGAGTATAAGCCTAAGTTGCATATTTGGAGATACTAGAGTGCCCAAACACCAAAACCCCACTCTCAACTTCAGTTGTGTGATTTAAAAGAGTACTGTTTGGTACCAGTTTGGCTGTTGAAGTTGCCAGAAAAAGGTTGAGTTGAACAGTTTAGGGGCACCGTTTCAGATTTATTGTAATGTTTACTCTGTATCCTTTATCTCATGAGGCAGTGAAGCTATTTATTCATAATTGGGGGTTCTGTAACCCTAAACTGGAGTCCATTCCAGGCATGTCAGCCAGGACCTGCTAAAGCCAGGAGTCATGTAAGGTAGGGTCATTACTCCATAAAGTAATGACAGAAGTCACTACCCACTACCTAATACTGTGTATCAGAAAAGCAATAATAGAAAAAGTGGGATAGTCACATCTGGAATGCTTTTTGATCATAGGTTTGACTACAGTTGACTTTCACAACATCAAGGCTCTTGAGAGTCAATGCTTTGCTTTTATTTCTGTAGATGAAAGATATATCTTCCCTTGATTGAACAGCAGTCTCTCAAGAAGTAACATTCCCAGATAACCTGATGGCTGTTACAGGCTGAGGAATGTAGAATAAATTTTTCTGTCCAGAAGCACAACAAAATGCTTTTGATGGATTTGCACTATAGCATCATAAATTACAGGTTTCCAATAAGTCAATCACTGGTTTAACTAGTGAGAGATTTATTATGACTGTCTACATTGAAATCTCATTGTGATTAACTTAACTATTCCTCATTTTTGGTAAAATAAGTGACATGCATCTAGTGAGGTAGATTGTAGTAGGCATGTATCAGGGTTAATTTAGGTAATAACCATTTCCTCAATGTATTTATAGCATTATCTTTTTTTAAAAAGTAAGCAGTTATCTTATATAAGTATCATTAAGGATTGTCAACTGCCAAATATTGAAGTTTTCATTATTGGGTCTAAGAAATTGTAAAAATGTTTTAAATAAGTTGAATTTCTCAGGATAGATAAGCCTTCAAATAATGTTGCAAAATCATTGTAAATTGTTTTCAATTTCTTTAGGCAATAAGAAGCACTCAGTGTTTAGAAGTACCATTATCAAATAATGGTGAACTCCTTGTTTCCAAAGAGGTAAGTAATCTATGGGGTGGGGGGATTATTATTTTACCACATCAATTATACAGTCCCTTCTACTGCATGAAGCAATGAGCTTTTGTGTCAAGCTTGCACCAATGTGTTAGTTTATACTAAATATTGTTTAGGATGTACAAATAATAAAGTAGATATTGGAGCTTGATATAGTCATCTGACTCTTTAGATCCTGTCAAACCATCTAACCCATGCCAACATGTTAAGACAGATGTTAAATGATGATGATGGCAGTTGTGACAGTGGCAGCTTGGAATTGGGCTGTTGCCATTGCTGATCTCATGAGTCTTCATTTATTGGTCTTCTAACCTACAAATTCCTTCATGACAAAACTAAATATGTTTTTCTATATTAAATTTAGGTGCCGTTCATGATTTTAACATTTTAACTTATTTTCACGTACTAGGTAGGTCTGGAGGAAGGGGCTTTGCTTGTTACTTTCCAGACCCTCTTGAACTGGTATATTGATGTCATTTATATCCATCTTGAACCTTTGTAAGCTAACAATTTTGGGAAAGATATGAGCAGGGATGGAATCCTAGAGGGCTGACATTCTGTAAAAGAAGGGCTGAGTGTAGTGATTTGTAAATTGTCTTTGAATTATCCCCACCTCTTCAGATGCCCCTGTGGCAAATAAAATAAATCATCATCTATTATATTAAAATGCTAACGATGGATTCCTGTGGTGTTAGAAAAATCTGTCAATCCATATAAAGGGATGGTAAAAGTGTGTGCAAGAGAGAGAGAGAGAGAGAGAGAGAAGCATGTACACAAAGATGCGTGCACACACACACACACACAAGTATACACTATTGGCGTCCACACATACATGCACAATTAGCTGTATTTGTGTATGTGAAAGAGTGGAGGAGGATATGTGTATATGTGCTCATGCCATTAGTGTCCAAATATGTGCAAGTGTGTACATGTGTCAGTAGTATTTGACTTTCTCTCTTGCACAATTTACCTGACAATTTAAAGCATGAGTTTTAGAGCAAATCACTGCTGTGAAGATTGGACATTTATCTGTTTTATTATCAATATATTAATAATAAGGCAGAATCATTAGCATGCTGGGCAAGATGCTGAGTGGCATTTTGTCCATCTCTTCGTTCTGAGTTCAAATTCTGCTGAGATTGACTAAGCAAAGGTACACTATTTTCATTCAGTTCTTCATACCAAGGATATTGTTTTCATTTCATCCTTCTTGCCATGCCATTTATGCATTATGCTTGAAGTAGGAGTTGTACTCAAGCCTAATGTGTTAACTACTGTACTTAATAGTGAAACATTGCTTATATTTGCAGGACAGCAGGATTGTCAATATTATTATTTATTAAGTGTTGTAATCTAACTGATAAGCATGAGTTCAGTCTCTGGGTCAGTCAGTTTGGATATACTCTGGTTCAAATGGAATGAGCAAGTAGCATTACAAGCGGGAGAATAATGAATAAAAAACTAACTATAGTATGGATAACAGAACGAGAACAGTGTACCCTTGTGAATTAAATAGACAGTTCATTCTGAAATGTAATTATAACATACAAGTTTAGGACAGTATTAGTATGAATATATTGGTGTATGATAATAATTCTCCTGCTCAGAAATTCAGGCAAAAATCTTCATACTTCACAATTAAATTTATTAAATTTTCCTATATATGTAATATATAAGAGCATTCATAGGTAAATTTAATAAGTTATTGCAGTCTTATTGTAATATATTGTATTGTTAAGGTGGTGAGCGGACAGAAACGTTAGCACGCTGGGCAAAATGGTTGGCGGTATTTTGTCTGTCTTTACATTCTGAGTTCAAATTCCACTGAAGTCGACTTTGCCTTTCATTCTTTCAGGGTCGATAAATTAAGTACTAGCTGTGTACTGGGGTCGATCTAATTAACTGGCCCCTTCCCCAAAAATTTTGGGCCTTGTGCCTAGAGTAGAGAAGAATATATTGTATTGTTTTATGTTTCTTTATTTCATTACTTTTTTTCTTTACTTTAGTATATTGATTATATCATTGGAATTGCAAACCAAAAGATGAGTGAAAACTTAACACGAATTCAAAGGTATTTGTTACATTTTTCAATTTTTAGAAGTCTCTCCCAAACCATCTTAAACAATTATTCTGCATCTATAATAAAGTTTCAAGTTTTAGTTGGGAATTGCTTGTACTTGGGAAAGGTGTAAACATCACAACTTACCATTTCTTTTCTCTTAAAAATCAAAAACTATACCTGTACAAGAAATGAGAAATTTTTAAAAATAGCTTTTTGCTTTTTGCCATGTCATTATGAGTTTAATGGTTCTACAAATTTATAAAAATATTGGAGCAAGTGTTTTTTTTTTTTTGTAGCTGTATTATTTTATAATTGAAAACATTTTAGTGGTATCTATTTTTTAACTTGGTTAACTAACTAGATGCTGAATTCTTACAGTACAATAGCCTTTTATTGCAAACCCGCATCATCTTATCTATGAGGCCCAACATCCTAAGATCCAACCTCACCATTACTCTCCATGTTTTCCTTGTCTTTCTTCCGCCAGAAATTATCATTACATGACTAATAACAGTACTGAGGTTAATATTTGGAATGTGAGATAACTAAGATGCTATGATAACTAAGCGCTGCTTAGTTATCATAACATCTCAGCACTTTTGATTATGCAAATCTACTATGTATTGCATATCTTCAGCACTATAGCAGTAGCAACCATGTTAGTTTACTAAAATGTTTTTTGATTAAATGCCTCTTTGATTCCATACTTTCCCCAGGTGTTCCCTAGCTCATCCGTTTCCTTGTAATGAATGTTTCTTTAAGTAACCCCCAAACTGGACACTTGATTGCAACAGTTGTAGCAGATACCATTGTTGAGGCCCCGATTTTAGTTGGCTGACTATTGCATTGTGCAAGTGAGGTGGAGTTATTACAGAGAAACACCCCCACTACTTGTATTCCCAACTAAGTCAGTATCTTTACATGGTCAACTTTGAAATTATCCATATTTCTATTTTCTCTTCACATCCATTTCCCTGAAATATTTTTTATTTTATAAAATCTATTTTCTGTTAAGGGGATAGTTTGGCTTTTTGATTTTTGGAACTGTCCTCAAATATTGCATGGTTGGATATGATTGCATCTCTTAATTTTCTTTTAGAGCTATTGGTAGTTAACTGAAAGTTTAGTGGTATTTTAAATGTACTTGCTTGGAAAATAACACAAACAAGGGCACAGATATAACTTATTGTTTAACTTATTGTGTAAGCAAAGTCGTATGAGTTAAATGTGGTTGATGGAAAGTGTGTGAATGTTTGTTGGAGATTTTTTGTAATTGGATCGTACTTAGCCTGGTGCCCCTTTGAGACCAATTGCTTGCCAGTACTCAAACTAGGTCTGTACTATGATCGTATCTTCCTCCCATCAGTTTAGGAGATACAGAAAAAAAAAGAAAAATTTCTGCTTTTACATCTCTGACCAGGGCTGACTTGTGAAAATTTTTTTCCTACGAGAGTTCCAGACCTCAGTAATGAACTCATTTGCATACAGCCAATCAGAGCTCACCTTGACCTTGTTGTCAAGTTAACAAACACACGACCAAGTAAACTCAAGACAAAGAACGCTGTTTGAAGTCAACCGATTGCCAAGTTATGCCTGATTTTAGAAAGCGACAAGTAATTAGATAGATTTGCATCTATACCTATTATTGGATTTTGTTAGGGACCCCATATGGTAAAGATGTGGATGGGTAAAATGTGGGTAGAGGGTGATGTGCTAGCAACCTCTCCCCTTACTGTTTTACAAAGTAAATAACAACACAAATAACTATGCAGAGGCAGCCATGGTTGAAACAAGAACAAGAACAGCAAACATTATTCTTTTCTACTCTAGGCACAACTGGAACTTAATTTATTGACCCTGAAAGGATGGAAGGCAAAGTCGACCTCGATGGAATTTGAACTCAGAATGTAAAGACAGACGAAATACTGCTAAGTATTTCGCCCAGTGTGCTAACATTTCGGCCAACGTTCCACCTTAAACAACAATCATTATTAAAAGAGAAAAGAAACATGTCATTCCTTAACCAAGTGACCTTATCTTATCACCTGACTGGGTGAATATGATCAAACTTTAAACCTCTATAACTTTTTAAAAATATTTTTCTGGAAAAAATGAAATAACCTCAGCAATTCAGTTTGGGCAAGTGCATTATTGTGCCAACATCGGCGTAATCACTGAACATCAAAGGATCAGCATCAAGAAGGAAGAAATATTATTTACATATATTTATTCGTTTGCCTGACAGGTAGTTAGAGACAGTATTACTTGTAGTGATAGTGAAATTTTTTTTGTTAGTGACAAAAAGGTTGCTGGGAATGCACGGTGCTGGTTAGAAAGGAAGAAAGGATAAAGGTGGCTCTGCTCTGATTGGCTGTATGCGAATGAGTTCATTACTGGGGTCCGGAACTCTTGTGAAAAAAAAATTCATGACTGGCTCAAGGTACAAGCAACTCAAGCAGTCACCCCGGGGCGAAATTTTTTTCCCCACAACTGTTCTGGATCCCAGTTATGACCTTATTTGCATACAGCCAATGAGAGCTCAATTATCAAACTAATTTATGAGCGCATAACAAGTGATGGGCGATAAGATAAGTTCTCCTGCTTAAGGAATGACCATGCTTCTTTTCTCTTTTGATAATGTTTGTTGTTCTTGTTTTTGTTTCAACCATAGCTGCTTCTGCGTAGTTATTTGTGTTGTTGTTTACTTTGTAAAACAGTAAGGGGTGAGGGTTGCTAGCACATCACCCTCTACCCACATTTTTCTCATCCACATCTTTACCATATGGGACCCTAACAAAATCCAATAATAGATATAGATGCAAATCTATCTAATTACTTGTCTCCTTCTAAAATCTAGCATAACTTGGCGACCGGTCGACTTCAAACACCATTCTTTGTCTTGAGTTTACTTGGTAGATCTTTGATTGGCTGTATGCAAATGAGTTCATTACTGAGGTCCGGAACTCTTGTGGGAAAGAAAATTTCGCCGCCCGGGGTGCTATGTGCTAGGGGCACCAAGGAGAGCGTGACAGAGACAAGGAAATTTCTACGACCGTCAGTTTGTACACGCCGAAGTTCAACTTACCTGGTGCGCCAGCAACCCAAGGCTGGCCCTGCCTCTGACTGACTGTTAAAATAAAAGTATAATATTTAAACTTTACGTCTGTTCTATTATATATTACATTGAAATCAGTTATAGTACTGTAATATTTCAATGCAGTGCATGTGATAACTAAACTAATGGTCCTAAAAACTATTTTTTCACCGTGTCTATCAGCAACAGAAGTATGTATCTATTATTTAATACATCATAACTAACGTAATCTTTTATTTTCGTTTTCAGGTTATTTGAGAACCTACAAGAAGCAAACCTTAAAAATTCTGGATCTCACATTTGACTATTTTAAAGTAATAAATATTTTTGTAACATAAAGCAATAGTTCTGTTATAAATGATTTTTTCATTTTATTTTAAATATAGTAGTCGGTTTGATATTATTTTCCCTTTTGTTTATTATGGTTGTATTTCAGTCGAAGCGATCTGAAAGTGCATAGATAAACAAATTTGCATCCCCATTCCCTGTCTTGTAGAACATTGGTTAAATCTCATGTTCAGACATTTTTGATAAAATTTGATTTTTTCAATTAACGATTGGTTGTAGGTGAAACGACGAGTTGAAGAAAGAAGCATTTCGATTCGGTATTTATAAAATTTTGAAGGAGGGATAATACCACTTGCTTAATTGTTTTCCCATTTGAAAGAATATTTATTTGTTCTTGGTTATAGACACATTAATCACAGCTGACTCCTCAGTCAGTTTAATGTCGTTTGAAAGAAATTATTTATACAAGTTATGCCATGGAGCATTTACAATATTAATTTTAAATCCTAGTTTTGTAATAAACGCTTCGCAACATCCGGTTTATTTAAATATTAAGGGAGATAATCACTGCTAACGTTGAAAATGTGGGAAATGGACGGTGTGAGGTTTAATGTAATATTCTTTTAAATTTACTAATCTATTATTATGCAATAAACTCCTTAGAACACAAAATATATTTCGCATCTAACTTTGTAAACGCAAGTTCAACGGAAAGTGAACGTGATAGCACATGGCTCATCAAACTCCTAAAATGCCGACGTACCCTAGGTCTGGTTGGCCGAAGGCTGGCGGTGTGAGTGGTTCACAACATGGTTCAGCAAAATATGGAAACATAACGCTCTCTCCTTCCTCAATTACTCTCGAAAGAACCATCAACTTGTAAGTATTATGATTGTTTTCTTTCTGTCACTGTTTGGTTGACCTGAATAATTCTCCTCGGCGGAGGTAAAGAATACGTACACCACCACTTATCGACGTAACAAAAACCCTAAAACTAACCCTAAACCCTAACCTTAACACTAACCCTTAACCCTAACCCTAACCACCGGATGTACGCATTCTTTACCTTCGTCATTCACCTCTATGTTAAATGTATCAAGGTAGATTAATTCCTAATCTCAGTCATCTTAAAAAAAAAAAAATTACATATTTACGTTTATGAATTTGTTTTGCTAGATTCCTTATGTGAAATTGTGTGCTGAAACAGACATTTGCTATATTTCAGGATGGTCATTTTTTTTTCTTGCTAAATAAACTAATAAACTCATGCACTATAGTGCGTCAGTTTATTTGGCAACCGTCTCGAAATACAACAATACATATTTCTTTGTTTAAAACTAAATCGTTTAGTCAGAGAATACCTCTGTCTGCAAACGCTCCCATTTCTGCTACGTAACATGTCAATAAATCTAAAAATTTTGTAAACTTTAGTCTATCTTTCGCAAAATTGTGCCTTTTGACTGTATGTATAAACACTACATATACATACTCTCTCCCTTCTCTCTCACACATATTAAACATTATATAAGCGCTCTCTCTATATAAAACAATACTTACATATACTCTCCCCTTTAATTATTGTATGTGTATGTGTATATATATATATATATATATATATATATATATATATATTATTTAAATAAACGCTGTATAAACAAATATTATATATATATATATATATATATATATATATATATATATATATATATATATATGTATAGTTATGAATTATAACCTATCATTAATTCCTTTCTCCAATAGTAAATGATAGGTAAAAATATAGATATCTTATTTTGTATTGAGTACGAAAATGCGGCATAGTGTCGAATGACGTTGGTAGATGGATACTGTCTTTACCTAATGTGAAACAACGTGTCTTAATCGTTGGACACGCGTGATTTACGGATTAGATGGTGAGCAGAATAAAGTTTGAATAAAATCCTTCTTTCAACTGGTTTATGACACACATGTATAGTCATCATTTAACGTTCATCTTCTATGCTGGCATGAGATGGATGGTTCGACATGATATGACGAGCCAGTTATAACGTCGAACTCCAAAGTTTGCTTTGGCATGGTTTCTACAATAGGATGCTCGGTCTTCCTAACGCTAACTACTTTACGAAGTGTTTTGAGCGGTTCTTCCGTGGCACCGGGCACTTGTGAAGTCACCAAGAAACTTGTAAGAGGGAGCCCTTAACTAAGACGACGGTGTTGTAGAGAGGGATGAGGGTGTATGCCAGGCATTGATTAATAAAAATATGATGGAGGGGCCGTAATAGTTATCTTCCTGTAGAGATGATACATGGCTACTCAAGCTGGAAAGAGAAAAAGATGATAGTACAAGGTGAATATAAGACAAAAGAGAAAGATGCAACTCAAGGGAAACGGGTGGTCAGTGGAAAAGAGTAAAGGGATGATATTGAGAATGCTAGATGCATAGCACAGGGAAATGGTTCCAAGAAGAGAGATAACAGGTAGCACAAATGGGAATGAAATGTAAGTAGTTCTCATAATCATTGCAGCTGAATGAATAGTGTTGTGGTTAGATGGGTTTTAGGAAGATTTATACGGAAGGCATAACAGGAACAAATTGGGTACAGAGGCATAGACATAAACAATACACTTTAAGTGCTTGGTTTTTGCTCAGTTGGCCAGATCTTGAGTACAAGGAATCATCTTGGTCTTTTGTCATCACTCCTGTGAGACTTAATGTCCTGAGGTCAGTCTTCACTACTTTGTCCTGTCTTTTCTTGGACAGCCCTCTACAAGTTTAATCTACAGCAGTTAGCATAGCTTTATGCAGGTGTCCTCATCCATACACATCATATGGTTTTACTAGTGCAGTCTTCTCTCTCTTGCACACTACGTCTAATTCTTCTTTTGCCCAATTTTCTACTCAATGCTTTTGCATTGTGTTGTACATGCACACTAATATTACACTTTCAGTGGAGCACACTAGCTTCATTACTTTCTAGTCATGTGTCTTCTGCATTCATGGTCCACATCTCACTACCATTTAGCATGGCTGTTTGTATGGAAGTATCAAACAATATGCACTTTGCTTTGAGAAGCTGTTTGTTATTAACAGACGTAATAACTCTGAACTTTCTCCTTCCTATTCTTATTCTAGCATCTATACTTTCAGAACATCCTCCTCTACTGCTAATTAGTTTCCTTAGGTAACAGAAACTACTACCTCTAGGGATCTTTCCAGGTATTTGAAGAAATCAATTTTCATGAGCTATAAGTGTTTCTTGCACCTGCTCACTTGCTAGTTTACCTGTGATTCCATTGCACCTCTTGTGTGTCTATAGATTGTACTGAGTAACAATGGAATTTCTACCTACACTTTTCTACATACTAGGCAGGAATAGTTTCCCTGTCTGATATGTAGGAAGTAGTTTCCTGTCAGTTTTTCTGCTTACTAGAGTTTAAGACCTTTGATTCCATGTTTTGCTTCCACTTCTGGAATTTTTTCTAAGTCTACTATAGATTCTGCTGTAAGAACAAGGTCATCAGCATAGAGGGGTTTCCAATAGCAGCTAGTCCTAAACTCTTCTTTTACGGCCTGAAAGATGAAGATGGATTGGAGAGGATTGAGAACTGAACCCTGGAGAAATCCTGCCTGCACACTAAATTTGTTGTATTCTTTGCTAATCCTCACCTTACTGACAACATTCTTGGGCATAACTTGAATGGCTCTCATCAACCACCTATCTACTTCTACCTTCTTCAGTGACCACCATATGTATATACCAGGTCTGGTCAATAAGTATCCGGACTGTTGCCATAGTAACAAAGCTAAAACATGCAGAGTAATGACACAGATTGACCTTGAACTCTGCTGTTCATGCGCATTAAGTTTTAACGTTCTAGCTCACTTCCACTGTTTACAGCAGTGCTTAGGAGGAAGGTGTGTAGTGTGATCATGAAAGAGAAAGTTATCATGACGATATCTGCTCAGAGGCCTATGCAAAGTTGCAGAAAGTGTATGGAGAGGAATGTATGAGCTGCACACAAATGTATGAGTGGTTCAGACATTTCCATGATGGCCGAAAAATGTCGATATTGACAGGACTGAGAGAAACATTGCAGGTGTGCATGTAGCTGTGAGGGGAAATCGTTGAATTACCAACTGTGAGTTATCAGAGGATGTGCAGATTAGTTATGGCTCAGTTCAGTCCATTAAGGATGGATCAGAGAATCAGCCATTATTTCTGCACCATTATCTTGTTGCTTTGAGATTTCAATGGTGTGATTGTTTATTTTTAGATTGACATTGTAGAGTAGGTGTGAAAAACTTGATCTAGTTAAATTGGACATAAAACAGGTAGAATATTCTGGCCAGATATGGCCGGTTTGAATGCTAAAGGGTTACAATAACAAAAACTTTTGAACAATGTAAGCTTGGTAATATACACTCTGGCTAGCCAAATAATGGGAACAAAATTTTCAAAATCACTCCTTTGCTAACACATTTTAAAAGACTTTTTTGATAGTGTATATTGAATGATTTGATTGCAGTAAGTAAAAGTCTCATTGAACACATATTGTCGTCAATAGTTACATTATCTTATCTTCAACTTTAACAGAGAAGGTTTTTTTTTTCTCCGCTCTTCTTCAAGAACTGGACCACATAAAATGATTTGTACTTCTTGTACAATACCAGTGAAAAGAAGTGTTTTCAAAGGTTTCTGTAGGATACATTTGGATATGGCTAAATTACCAATAACTGGAATTTTCTTGATTGACTGATCTTGTTGTTTGCTATTGCTGTTTGTGATGTTATCTTCATTTCTTGAATAACCTTGCTTATTGAATTGTAACAATTTTCTCTGATGGTATCTTATAGTTATAATAGACATCTACAGTTTCATTGTCCATTCTTTCTAATGATGGGTTTTAATGTTCCATTAGCACCAATTGCATCATCTAGATTAAGTACTTGGATTTTTGATTTGTTCAAATAAATTACAGACACATTACAAACTGGATTTTCATATTCAATAAAATGCTCTGCATTCTGGGTTATTTAGTTTTTTTATGAAACATCTTGATACACTTTTCTTCTCACTGTCCCACCCATTCCATCGTAGGATCCTTTGAAATGGTGGGTTTCACCATGATCCCAAAGTATTTTAATATCTGGAGGATAAAAGGAAGTGATAAAAAAATATCTTTATCTAAATTGACCAGAATAACCTTCACTCCAAAAATAAATGTTTTTTTAACTCTTGTGGTGCAATATTCCTCTTGACTTCTTCAGTAAATCTTTGGTTGCATGAACAGGCTTATATTTCTTTCATGAGCTGCTTCAATGGACACTTTGACTAGCAGCAGAATGTTAAGAATCTTTATCAACTGTAACTGTTGATTCATCTGTGGATGACACAGAAGACTTGTAATAGCATGCACATGCAAATACAGAAAAGCAGTTATAAACTCTATAGCAAGCAGTGCATTTCCTAGGACATCAAGATTATCTGCAAATGAAGATATATTCATGTCAAATGTGGACCACTACAATGAAGCACCAGCTAAAGCCAGATATAATAAAAACATTA
This sequence comes from Octopus bimaculoides, assembly GCF_046866305.1. Lineage (NCBI taxonomy): Eukaryota > Metazoa > Mollusca > Cephalopoda > Octopoda > Octopodidae > Octopus > Octopus bimaculoides. The sequence goes on from NC_142932.1 coordinate 78,488,558, forward strand.
AATACATTCATAATAGAGAGAGAACATCCTATCCTGGTAGCATATACATAGAATCTCAAACCAATAAATTATAGCCTAGTTCCATGATTAGAAAATAGAGAAGAAAATATTAAGTTTAATGGAAGAATGGGAGCAAATAGAGGTAATGAGTTCACTATGTAGTAACAAACAATATCAATTGCACAGTGCTTAATAGACATAGGGCATCTACTATATATCATAGTGAATACAAGTAAAATGATGGAGATAGAAGAGATGATGATATAGGTAGAGAATGAATCTACTTAAGTAGTGAGGATATATCATACAATTACTATCGGAGGAAAACAAATGTCCATCTTAATGAAAATCCAACTAAGCAGGAAGACAAAACTAATATGGACTAGTTACCTAAGTAAAAAATTAAGTAAGAAAGAGCTGTGTATAATCCAATTTTTGGACTTCACATATCATCCAGAGTCGCTTCTGTTTTTTCTTGGGCTTTAGGTAAATACTTTCCTAAATCTAGTAGGTACCACAAAATCTTTAATAAGTATACAATGAGGCTTTCTTACACAACATTCCTTACCTTAGAGTACTGCATTTTCAAATTAAATAGAAAACTTAACCAGCAAGCTAATAACCAAATCAATACCCATAATAGGAAAAACCTAAAATTTATATGCTGACTTGGAAATGAATCATGAGTTATTAATGTTAACAATACAGAAATAATTCCCTAGGTAGCAAAAATAGAACTCCTTAATGTACTTGGTGTAGGATATGACAGTGATGATGCTAATAATAATAATAATAAAGGGTTTTGAGCACTTGAAAGATTATTGAAAGCTTGTGGATATCTAAGGTTACAGTAGTAACTCATTACCAGTATAAATTCTACCAGGAATAAGACCAAACCTGAATCAAGTTGAATGATTATAATAATGATAGGGATAATAGGAATGACTGTAAGAGCAGTATTAATAACAATAATGATAAGAATTTCAACAACAATACATACAATAAAATGTGCATCTTCAGAAATAAGGATGCATGTCCTTTAGATAATAACTGCCTCTGCAGAAACACCATTTATAACCATTTGGTCCAAATGCATGATAATGTATACCAATATATGGGTTTGACCACTGATTGCTTCAAGAATAGCTGAAGGAACCGTACTACCTCAATTAGAAATAAAAACAAAAACCATAGTCCTCCTTAGCAAAACTAATTTGGCATTGAGCTGCAATGAAAATTAACTACCATGTTTCCTGGTTGGTCCTATGGATCATGTTTCCATATGATAGTGTGGTGGGAATTAAGATTTGTGTGTAGAGGAAGCAATCTGGATATTGTTATCAAAGAAGTTAATTAGTATGCATTCTGTGTTCATAAGATGCCAATATTTATTTGAAAAAACCTAAAAAGGTATAATAGTTTTGAATCAAATTCTTAAGGGTCTGTTTACTATCTCAATTTAAGGCCCATTTGTGACCTGTATATTTTTGGAGGTATTTGTACGATCTATGGAATTTTCCCAACTAAAATCTATATGCAAAGAGTTCTCTTTGGCAAAATACTCAGATTTGTGTGACCTACAATCATTAAATATCCTGGAAAATATTAACCATATTGTTACTGTGGTACATTAACTTGACTTTCTATATTTGTTCATATTTGCATGGTTAATGCAGTTTGTATCTTGCTTTCAATTGCGTTTGACTATGATGAAGTATGGATCTTCCTCGATAACACTATCAGTGGAGGACAAGATCTTGTGTTGGATAAGTCTTGTCTTTTTATTTTTCATATGTCTGAGTGAATACTATAAATTAAGGACATTTATGCATGAATACTGTGTAGTATAGATGTCACTATCTGTAGTATTTATGAAGTAGTATCAAAAAGTTCCCGGAATAGTTATGTCTGATAACTTATTTCTCTAAGTTTTAACATCATCTCCTTTGAAATAGTCACCTTGTGCAGCAATTCACCGGTCCCAGCGTTCCTGTCACCTTTGGAATCTGGCTTGGAAGTTGTTTTCCGTACACAAGTTGAGGACCTTCTGCAGCAATTTGCTCTTGATCTTGACAACAGTGTTAAAATGGTGACCTTTGAGCTGCATTTTCATCCACAGGTGCTAAATCTGGGGAATATGGTTGGTGTGGAAGCGATACCATGTTTTTGTTGAGATATTCGCGAGTGAGGGGAGCTCAGTGATGGTGCATAATCGTTGTGAAGAATCCAATTCCTTGTGCTCCAAAGACCTGGCTGCTTTTACTGAATGCCCTCCCTCAAATGCTTCAAAATATCACAGCAGAACCCTCGATTGACTGTCTGACCCTGATGGATGAATTCTTGATGCACAAAACCGAGGATGTTGAAAAAAACGATGAGCATTCACTCGATTGAGCTACATCTCTGTTGTACCTTCTTTGATTATGGAAATGAAAGGCTCTTCCATTGTGATGACTGCTGCTTCATCTCAAGGTAGTACCTATAGATCCAACTCTTATTATTTGTGATGATCCTTGACATGAAGAATGGGTCATCAGCAGCATGCTGACAAAGATCTTGACAGACTTTGATGCGATGTTCTTTCTGCTCAGTGGTTAGCAGGTTGGGGACAAACTTGGCAGAGACATATTGCATATTCAATTCAGACATTTGGATTGCCTGCATGAACTCATACGACAGAACAACATCAACAAGAAAACTGACAGGACCACACCCAATTCAGGTAAATGGTCCTGCTCTATATGCAGGAAAGGTGTAGGCAAGAATTCCAAATGATGTATCCAGTGCAAGCTATGGACACACTAGATGTATTTATGTATTCATGCATGCTTCCATCTGTCCATCCATCCATCCATCCATCTATTCATCTTCTCTCCTTCCTTTCCTACCTACTGACCTGCCTACCTATCTACCTTCCTACTTATCTACTTATGGTATCCAATAGTACCACTCTGGTTCAGGAGATTCAGGGTTTTGAGGGGTGTGGAACCACCTCTTAACCACTATTGTTCTTGGTCTACTCTGACCTAGAGTAGTTGCACCTGTCAGGGTCCCAGCTATGAGTTAACTATCATATATGAAGACATTCCAAGTATGTGGGTGCAGAAATACTCTTGATTGGTTTCAGGATACAGCAAAACCCTGAAAGTGACAGACTTTTAGCTGTTGCCACAGCATCCTTCTAGGAGAGGGACATTCTCATGTAAAATCTGCAGTTTCACAAGATACTGGTCATCTTGCTTAAGCCTGTCACAAGGTACTAATTACTGAAATTCAGAGATGGGTACTGGTGTTTCAAAAGTGTTTATCTCTGTAATCCAGTGTCATACAGATCAGATGTCTTAGTAGTGATCTTATTTGTCCCTCCATCTACAGAAAGTCTTATGGTGATAAAAGAGTGTTAACGTGTGCAAACCTAACAATTGGAAGTGCACAGTAAGTTATGACTTTTGCCTGTTACCTATGCTTCAGTTATGATTTTTTCTGTTACCTATTCTTCAAACCATGCACATCTGCAGTGGGACTGAACGGTCATTTGAGAGATCACATTCCCTCCCCACCCTACAACACGTCATTAACCCATCTCCCTGTCTTTTTCTCTCACTCTTTGCCTCTCCCTTCGACTAACCATGTGAAGCATTTGGCCTTATACTCCTCTCTCCTTTCTACTCACATTCCTCCCCTCTCTCTCACTTTTACTCCACCTCTCACTCCACTTTTCATTCCACCTCCACCTCTCTAACTAACTAAAGTATAACAGGTGAATGAGCAAGCTTATTTTTATATAAATGCTCTCCAATACTGTTGACTGTTCACCAATCCATCAAGTTGTTCCTGAAAAACGGAGATATAAAAACAATCATGAAATCTAGTCTGAACACCCTGTACATACGTATGTGTGTGTGTGTATATATATATATATATAGTTAAAAAAAAGACAATAAACAATAACAAAAAACAACAACGTGAGGACGTGATACGGATAGTGTTATTAGACGCTTGGGAAAGGAAAGAGAGAGAGTATGACGTTTTGGGCGGAGCCCTTCGTCGGAAACAAGGAAAGTTCAAAGAAGGGAAAAACGGAGAAAGAAAAAATCAACACCGATGTCCACAAAGTTACATTGTGGAATGTAAATTTTAGATGTAATACTTGATAAGTGTAAGCACCTGTATATGCCAGATAGTGGCCGAGGTGAAAGAATATATTAAAAAGTAAAATGAAAACAGAACACAAAGGATATCGCAGTACACGTGTTTCAAGCTTTATACACAAACTGTTGTTGTATCATTATATGAGTATATAATTGATAGAAAGGATGGTTTAAAGCTATCTTCAGCCGCAAGCATTTTCAGTCCCAAGATTACATTACAAAGAAGAAAGAAAAAGAGAGAAAAAGGAAAAGTCCACTTAGTATTATCCATTGTAATATGCTTATCCTTTAAATTGTTATATCTGCATAAATGTTCCTTGGTATTCAAAAATCTGACCATATTGTACCATAATTCAGGGTAGGGTGAATGATAAATAGATTGGATTGTATATAACTAGCGTATATGAGATAGAAGGAGAAGATCAAAAATAAAATAAAAGTTAGTGGTTAAAACAATATAAAATACGAAATAAAACAATATAAAATAAGAGATAAAATATAAAAATAATGGAAGTCAAATCGAGAGTAATATAAGAAAAAAATACGGATAATAAAGTAAGTTACATATAAATAAATAAAAAAGATTTAGTAGGGTTGGAATAAAGTAATGAAGGAAATAAAAGAATTGGGATAAAGAAATAGAAGAAATAAAAGAACTGTGCAGGTGGCATGTAAAAAACACCATTTTGAGCGTGGCCATTGCCAGTACCGCCTGACTGGCCCTCGTGCCGGTGGCACGTAAAAGCACCCACTACACTCTCAGAGTGGTTGGCGTTAGGAAGGGCATCCAACTGTAGAAACTGTGCCAGATCAGATTGGAGTCTGGTGCAGCCTTCTGGTTTGCCAGTCCTCAGTCAAATCATCCAACCCATGCTAGCATAGAAGGCGGACGTTAAATGATGATGATGATATAGATATATATATTTATTTATTTATTCCTAATGAAAAGTGGTTGTTATATTAGAGCACAAAATACTGCATTATTTACCATGAGAGAACCTCTAATATGAATTTGTAGTACATTTAAGCACTTGTTTATATCTCTAGTAAGAGTTGTCTGCTAGTGATATAAACATGAGTGCTTATATGCACCACAAGTCCATATGAGAGGTTTTCTCATGATAAATAATGCAGTATTTTGTGTTCTAACTCAACATCCACTTTTAGTGGGGATAAATATTACCTTTTGGTATTAATACTGTTTCTGTTGCTATTAATTATATATATATACACATGTATTATGTGTGTCTTGTTTGAGTGGATGTGTATATAGAAAATATGTATATATCTTCATGTGTATGTGTGTGTGTATATATATATATATATATATATATATATATATATATATATATATATGATTATAAATTTTCTTCAGAAAATCATAGAAAGCATGGAAGTGCTTGAGTCAAACCTGAGACACTAGACAAGTTCAAGAAATACAGGGAAGAAGTTTAACTCAGGCAGACTATGATTGGTGTATACATATACGGATTTAATAAAAAGAATTGTCTAAAACATATATTAATATATTCAAAATATAGAAACATAGAAATATAAAAATATATATGAATGTTAAAAATATGCAAGGACAAATAAATATATACATATCTCGTGCCACTGGACTGGCTCCCGTGCAGGTGGCACGTAAAAAACACCATTTTGAGCTTGGCCGTTGCCAGTACCGTGTGACTGGCCCTTGTGCCAGTGGCACGTAAAAGCACTCACTACACTCTCAGAGTGGTTGGCGTTAGGAAGGGCATCCAGCTGTAGAAACTCTGCCAGATCAGATTGGAGCCTGGTGCAGCCTTCTGGCTTGCCAGTTCTCAGTCAAATCGTTCAACCCATGCTAGCATGGAAAGCGGACGTTAAATGATGATGATAAATATAATGAAGTATAGATAAAAATATAGATGATGATAATGAAATATAGAAAGACATTTCGTTAAAAAATTATGGAACGCAGGTAGTAATAAATGTTTAAAAAAGAGTCTATATTTCATTATTCTCATCTATATTTTTATATTTCTATATAAATTTTCTTGCCAGTACCGCCTGACTGGCTCCTGTAGGATTTTCGAGCGAGATCGTTGCCAGTGCCCCTGGACTGGCTTGTGCGGGTGGCACATAAAAGACACCATTTCGAGCGTGGCCGTTTTCGTGCGGGTGACACGTAAAAGCACCCACTACACTCTCTGAGTGGTTGGCGTTAGGAAGGGCATCCAGCTGTAGAAACTCTGCCAAATCAGACTGGAGCCTGGTGTTGCCATCCGGTTTCACCAGTCCTCAGTCAAATCGTCCAACCCATGCTAGCATGGAAAGCGGACGTTAAACGATGATGATGATGATGATGATTTTGAATGCATTAATATATATTTTAGGCAATTCTTTTTATTAAATCCGTATATGTATACACCAATCGTAGTCTGCCTGAGTTGAACTTCTTCCCTGTATCTCTTGAACTTATATATATATATATATATATATATATATATATATATATATATATATATATACACCTTAGAAATAAGTACAGAAGTATCAGATTTGCTGGACCAGGTCATGAAAGTTACAGAAAGAGGTATAGCCCAATTAATTAGGAAGAGAAATGATTAAATGCTGTTTGGCTTAGTAATGGGGTGAAACTAGTTTGGTCATGTGATGTGCATGGATGTAGACAATTGCATACAGAAGTGTTGATCTCAAAAGTGGATAGAACTTGTGAAAGAGGAAGAAGGCCTATCTTAAGACACTGAACCTTATGAAGATGACAAAGGACTGAGATATCTTCCCTCTTGCTGTACTCAAGAAGACCTATCCACTACAGCAGAAGTGATATTCTAAACCACCTTGGTCAGTGCCTGTCTGTGAGGTCCCATGCTCACCTGAATCCTCTCTGCCCCATCAACCATTTCCCCCTACCTTTCATCCTCTAACACCCATTATTTTTCTATCATCTGAGAGCAGAACATGCACATACTACATTCCCCTGCTTTCTCAGTTACCACCTTCTCTACCCTAAACCACTTCCATTTCCTATTACCTTCCCCTGTCTAGTGTCTCCACCAATCACATCCTTTCCATGCCTTCTCTTCCCTATGTTGTTCTCGATCAGTAACGCTTTGCTTATCTGCTATCACCCTTAATGCACTTACATACCTACCATAACCCTTACACCTCCCAAGCCTCTTATATTTCACTCCATCATTTGCCTCCGTCACCTTTTTCCTGTTCATCCACCCAGTCTAAACCTCTGTATCATCTACTTATTCTAACTATCCAAAATGTCCCTTGAAGGCATATCCCAATACATCTTCACCACCATCTCTCTCACTATTGCTCTAACTTACCCTCCATTTTCAACTTGAATATTTATGTATCTACTCTACAACAAGACACCTATCCCTGTCCCTCTGTACCTGTAATCTCTCATCAACTGGCACAAAGCAACCCTCTCTCTACTACTACCCCTCCCAGCTGAGAGAGTTTTTGTTTTGAAAGTTACTTGGTGGCCCTGTTGGTGCCTGTGCCACATAAAAGGCACTCAGTACACTCTGAAAAGTGGTTGGCGTTAGGAAGTGAATCTAGCCATAGAAACCATGCCAAAGCAGACAATGGAGCCTGGTGTGGTCCCTGGCCTTACCAGCTCCTGTTAAATTGTCAAACCAATGCCAGCATGGAATACAGACATTAATGATGATGATGATGATATATATATGTATATATATATATATATATATATATATATATCATCATCATACTTTATTTTTTTAATTTATATTTTAACCTATTTCACTGCAGTTACCTTTACTTTAATTCTAAAACCTTATCCTCACGCACCATGTAACCACCCCTCCACTTTCACAGTCTCTTTCCTATTCTCCCCTTCCTTGATCTGCTGATTTTACCAAGAGCATATCTTGGAACTTTTTAACCCTCTACCTAGAGATTCATTTCTAGCTTTCATTATATTTATCTTTTGTACTACTTCTAGGAATACATATTCTAAAATTACTGGCATCGGTTGGATGGCTTGACCAGAACTGGCAAGCTGTTGAGCCACACATGCACACGCGTGCGCGCACAACACACACACGCACGTACACACACAGTCGTAGCTTCAAAAATGCCATGAGAAAACAAAATTTATAGCATTTTTTGCTCTAATATGGTTGTTGAGATTTATATTCTTTCACTGTCTAAGGTTCTTTTAAAATTTCTTTTCTATTGCAGATATCCTCTAACTAATTATACGTTTGGTACAAAAGAACCACTTTATGAAAAGGACAGCTCTGTTCCTGCAAGATTCCAACGAATGCGAGAAGAATTTGAAAAGATTGGAATGCGCCGGTCTGTAGAAGGTGTCTTGATTGTTCATGAGCATGGTTTACCACACGTTCTTCTTTTGCAGTTAGGAACAACATTTTTTAAACTGTAAGTTTTTATCCATGTTCAGATTAAGATTTTTTGTGGGGTGGGTTCGTAATATTTATTTGATCAGTTCAAAATATAAAATATCAGGTTTGATTCTGGAAGTGGATTAGTAAGCAGTAAAATACATGAATTTCTTTTTCATTACTATTTTATATTTCTTTATCCATGTTTTCTACAGTTAGCAACTGAACTGTAAGTTTTTATGTGTGTGTATATATAAAACATATATATATATATGTATGTATATCTATGTATGTATATTTGTGTATGTGTATGTATGTAAGTATATATACATGTATATATATATATATATATATATATATATATATATATATATATATGTAAATGTATGCATATATCAGATTGGAGCCTGGTGTTGCCATCCGGTTTCACCAGTCCTCAGTCAAATCGTCCAACCCATGCTAGCATGGAAAGCGGACGTTAAACGATGATGATGATGATATATGTATATATAAATGTATGCATATATATGTATATATAAATGTATGTATATATAAATGTATGCATATATATGTATGTATAAATCATCATCATCATCATCATCGTTTAACGTCCGCTTTCCATGCTAGCATGGGTTGGACGATTTGACTGAGGACTGGTGAAACCGGATGGCAACACCAGGCTCCAGTCTAATTTGGCAGAGTTTCTACAGCTGGATGCCCTTCCTAACGCCAACCACTCAGAGTGTAGTGGGTGCTTTTACGTGTCACCCGCATGAAAATGGCCACGCTCGAAATGGTGTCTTTTATGTGCCACCCGCACAAGCCAGTCCGGGGCACTGGCAACGATCTCGCTCGAAAATCCTACGGGAGCCAGTCAGGCGGTACTGGCAACGGCCACACTCAAAATGGTGCATCTCATGTGCCACCCGCACAAGAACCAGTCCAGGGGCACTGGCAACGATCTTACTTGGCTTGCCGGGTCTTCTCACGCACAGCACATTTCCAAAGGTCTCGGTCAGTAGTCATCGCCTCGGTGAGGCCCGAATTTACGAAGGTCTTGCCTCACCACCTCAGCCCAGGTCTTCCTGGGCCTACCTCTTCCACAGGTTCCCTTCACAGTTAGGGTGTGGCACTTTTTCACGCAGCTATCCTCATCCATTCTCACCACATGTCCATACCAGCGCAATCGTCTCTCTTGCACACCACAACTGATGCTTCTAATGTTCAGCTTTTCTCTCAAGATACTTACACTCTGACGGGTATTCACATTGACATTACACATCCAACGGAGCATACTGGCTTCATTCCTTGCGAGCTTGCGTATGTCCTCAGCAGTTACAGCCCATGTTTCACTGCCATGTAGCATGGCGGTTCGTACGCATGTGTCATACAGTCTGCCGTTTACTCTGAGTGAGAGTCCCTTTGTCGCCAGCAGGGGTAAGAGCTCTCTAAACTTTGCCCAGGCTATTCTTATTCTAGCAGCTACACTTTCAGCGCACCCACCCCCACTACTAGCTTGGTCGCCCAGATAGCGGAAGCTATCGACTACCTCTAGTTTTTCACCCTGGAATGAGATAGAAGTTGTTTCCTGTTTGTTTACAGTGTTTATTGCACCTGAACATCTGCCACAAACAAAAACTAACTTGCTAGTTAACCTGCCTTTGATGTTGCTGCACCTCTTATGTGTCCATAGCTTGCACCGGGTACATCTTATAGAGTTACTACCTACTCCTTTTCTACATACTGAGCAGGGCCATCTACCTGAAGAGGTTTGTGTTTTATCTACCTTCCTACTTATTAGGATTTTGGTTTTAGCCAGGTTGACTCTAAGGCCCTTCAATTCTAGACCTTGCTTCCACACCTGAAACTTCTCCTCTAGTTCTGATAGTGACTCCGCAATTAGGGCAAGGTCATCAGCATAGAGGAGCTCCCAGGGGCAACCTGTCTTGAACTCCTCTGTGATTGCCTGGAGGACTATGATAAATAAGAGGGGGCTGAGGACGGAACCTTGGTGGACCCCTACCTCTACCCGGAATTCATTGCTGTACTCATTTCCAACCCTCACCTTACTGGCAGCATCTCGGTACATGGCTCGCACAGCTCTCACTAACCATTCTTCTATCCCAAGTTTCCTCATTGACCACCAGATAAGGGATCGGGGGACCCTGTCAAAGGCTTTCTCCATGTCAACGAAAGCCAGGTACAGAGGTTTATCCTTAGCTAGGTATTTCTCCTGCAACTGTCTCACTAGAAATAAGGCATCAGTAGTGCTTTTACCTGGCACGAACCCAAACTGCATCTCATCTAAATTGATTCGCTCCCTAATTAGTTGGGCTATGACCCTCTCTGTAACTTTCATAACCTGATCTAACAGCTTGATGCCTCTGTAATTATTATATGCATAGATATGTATATATAAATGTATGCATATATATGTATATATAAATGTATGCATATATATGTATATATATATGTATGCATATATATGTATATATGTATGCATATATATGTATATATGTATGCATATATATGTATATATGTATGCATATATATGTATATATATGTATGCATATATATGTGTATATATATGTATGCATATATATGTATATATATATGTATGCATATATATGTGTATATATATATATATATATATATATGTATGCATATATATATATATGTATATGTATATATATATATATATCTATGTTGCTATATGCTCGAAATACGAAAGTAGAAAAACAGCCAACAACTGATGAAGGGGCGTTCTTTATGTTGTTTGTCTTGTTTTCCATGTGTCTTTTGTTGTTCGAAAAATAGTTCCTATTCCATGTACTTGTACTACGTGTTTTTTTGTTGTACATGTTTCCTGTGCCCACATATGCATATATATATATACGTATAGATGTATGTACATAGACATATGTATATATGCATATATATTATTTATATTATATGTGTATGTATATATTATTTATATGTATATATGCATATATATTATTTATATTATATGTGTATGTATATATTATTTATACGTATATATGCATATATATTATTTATATTATATGTATATATGTATTCACTGTCCTGTTTTTGTTACCAACTTTGACCCTCTGCAAATCCCAAATTTTATTTTGCTTTGTCATAATTGCTTGAAATGTTGAGTAGATAAAACAGCCGACAACTGAAGAAGGGTTGTTCTTTATGCTACTTGTCTTGTTTGCCATTTGTTTCTTTTGTTTGCAAAAAAGAGTTTGTATTCTATGTTTTTGTATCTTGTGTTGTTTATGTTTTATGACGTCCTGTACCCATATATTCATATGTATATACATATATATGTAAGTATATATGCATATATATATATATCATTTATATTATTATATGATTGAACACCACTCATCCATTTCGAAGTAAGTTTATATATGTATGTGTATATATATATATATATATAATAATAATAATAATATTAGGAACAAAATCCGAAATTACAGGTAAAAACTCAACTGAAACCAATTTATAAAAAATTAAAATTAAATTGAGCTTTACAGAGTAAAATATATATAAATATATAGTTTTAGGGACAAGAACCAAGGTTCATGAACTCATCGATGAAAATCCACTGTCACATATAGAAAAATTAATAATTATAAGCACAATAAATGAGTATAATATAATACAAAGTAAATATCATAAGATAAAATAATAAAATGACTACACGTGTTTCATAACTAATTTTCCAATACAATGAAATTTAAATCGATTAAAATCAATTAAAATTATCGAAAATAAATTCTATTCAAAAATACAGCTAATTGTCAGGTCTAAATACAACAATAATAATAATAAATGTATATATCAACCAACAATAAGTACCAAATGAATTTATATAAAATACTTATTTTATAAAGATAGAAAAATTATTAAAAATATCAAAATAATAAACATTCCATAATCATCCCTACATCCATTATAATATATGCTAACATGTATATTATATACAAAAACCAGCTTACATAAATTATTATAGTTTTAAATACTTTGAACAAAGTTTAAGGTTAAAATAATAATAAAGATAATATTAGTACATATTTAACCTGTGTAATAGTTAAAGCCAGACTATTTAAAAGTAAAAACGTTTATTTAATTATCATTAAAAATCAATTGAATAATAGAAAAATACAAGAATACTTATTTCTACAAACGTAGAAATAAAAATATGAATGAAAAAGTTATGAATGAAAAAATTTAAGAGTGAAAAGAATTATTATGAATGAAAGATTAAACTTTATATAGCCTAAGTTTTGATAAAAAAAACCTTTAACGATATTATAAACAATAAAGACTAATTATTAATCAAATATTATTAATCAAAACTAATCGAAAATATATCAACCCTATTCAAATCGAAGTCTTATATTATGTTGAAATGATACTCTAACTTCTAAATAGTTTAGTGTTAAATAAGTTATCTATTAAAAATAATCTTTAAAAAAACCAAATGAATAATATAAAAAACAAGAATACATATTATTTTCAAATAGTAGAAAATCATTTAGCAAAGAAAAAACAGAACTTATCCATATTTTTCCGTAATTCAAAAAATACATACATGAAGGTATATTTGTAGAAAATTTCATGAAAAAATATTCATTTTCCTAGAAGTGGAATTTCCGAAAATTGTCCCCCCACCTCCCAAAACACTTTCACCGAAAATTTTTGTATATTCGGAATCTACATAATAAATAATATATGCATAGAAAATTTCATTAAAAAAATATTCATTTTTCTGAAAGTTATGACCTTCCAAAGTCAGTGGGTACAACTTTGTAGTTATACCACATTGACGAACATGAGTTATATTTTTGTGAATGATTGTGTTTACTTGCACATGTATGCGTTTGAGAGAGTGAGGGAGGAAGAGGGAGAGAAATGAATAGAGAATGAGAGCAATGTGTATGTTGTCACAGATCACGTATGTGTGGTTGTGTGTGTTTTTACATATCAATGTTATGAAAAATAGGTAAAGAATACTGGGAGGAAAGTTTAATCTATGACTTTGTATGTGTCACTTTCTCTCTCTCTCTCTCTCTCTCTCTCTCTCTCCCTCTTTTACTCTTACTCTCTATATTATATGTTGAGCGCATGTGTAAGAACGCCGTTCCAGGTAGAAGGGAAGAAATATAAAAGTTGGTAGAAACAACAGCTAAGTCTCCCTTAAATCACACAAAAAAACTAAACGGAATTTTAAAAATCTAATTACTGCACTGGAAAGTTCACATCGAGAAATTTCCAATGATGTAAAAATTTTTACGAAAAAGTGGAAAATGTGGATTTCTATACACTTTTAAAAAGGCTTCACACAGACACACAACTTCAGCTTTATATATTAAGATGTATATATATATATATGTATATATGTGTGTATATATATATATATACATATATATATATATATATATATATATATATATATATAGCAATATCAAAGGCAGATTAACTACAAAGTTAGTTTTTGTATGTGGCAGATGTTTAGGTGCAATAAACACTGTAAACAAACAGGAAACAACTTCTATCTCATTCCAGGGAGAAAAACTAGAGGTAGTTGATAGCTTCCGCTATCTGGGTGACCAAGTTAGTAGTGGGGGTGGGTGGGCTGAAAGTGTAACCGCTAGAATAAGAATAGCCTGGGCCAAGTTTAGAGAGCTCTTACCTCTGCTGGCGACAAAGGGACTCTCACTCAGGGTAACAGGCAGACTGTATGACGCATGTGTATGAACAGCCATGCTACATGGCATTGAAACATGGGCTGTGACTGCTGAGGACATGCGTAAGCTCGCAAGGAATGAAGCCAGTATGCTCCGCTGGATGTGTAATGTAAATGTGCATACCCGTCAGAGTGTAAGTATCTTGAGAGAAAAGCTGAACATAAGAAGCGTCAGTAGTGGTGTGCAAGAGAGACGATTGCGCTGGTTTGGACATGTGGTGAGAATGAATGAGGATAGCTGTGTGAAAAAGTGCTACTCCCTAACAGTTGAGGGAACCCGTGGAAGAGGTAGGCCCAGGAAGACCTGGGCTGAGGTGGTGAGGCAAGACCTTCGAACATTGGGCCTCACCGAGGCGATGACTACTGACCGAGACCTTTGGAAATGTGCTGTGCGTGAGAAGACCCGGCAAGCCAAGTGAGATAGTTGCCAGTGCCCCTGGACTGGCTCTTGTGCGGGTGGCACATAAGATGTACCATCCTGAGCGTGACCGTTGCCAGTACCGCCTGACTGACCTTGTAGGGTTTTCTAGCGAGATCGTTGCCAGTGCCCCTGGACTGGCTCTTGTGCGGGTGGCACATAAAAGACACCATTTCGAGCGTGGCCGTTTTCGTGTGGGTGACACGTAAAAGCACCCACTACACTCTCTGAGTGGTTGGCGTTAGGAAGGGCATCCAGCTGTAGAAACTCTGCCAAATTAGATTGGAGCCTGGTGTAGCCATCCGGTTGCACCAGTCCTCAGTCAAATCGTCCAACCCATGCTAGCATGGAAAGCGAACGTTAAACGATGATGATGATGATGATGATGATACACACATGTGTATATATATCCCATACACGTGTATATATATCTCTTCAAAGCATACAGAAATTAAAACAATGTTATGGAAATAAACAAACAATCATGATGCCATATATGTCAACAACTTTACTTCTGCAAATGATAGAATGCCATAAGATAACTTCCCTTGACACACACACATGCATATGCACACTAGGCAAAATTTCTGTGCAAACTATGTTATTTCTTGCAGTGTACACCTGCAAATTTAGAGCTCAGACCGAATTGAAGTCATTTTTTCTATTGTGTATTTTGTGATTGTGATGAGTGTATTTAAATACCTGATCTTCGATATAAACTTGAAAGGACGTTTTCCTAGAAATCCTGTCCTTCCTCTTCTTTCTAGTATGTCCGAGGTGACATTTCCTAAATTTCTTCCGATTCCTTTGTTTGTGATACAAGAGATTAGGATTTCACCCACAAAACATGTTCTCATCATCATCATCGTCGTTTAACGTCCGCTTTCCAATGCTAGCATGGGTTGGATGATTTGACTGAGGACTGGTGGACCAGGAGGCGACACCAGGCTTTTATGTGCCACCGGCACGAAGGCCAGTCAGGCGGTACTGGCAATAGCCACGCTCGAAATGGTGTATTTTATGTGCCACCTGCACAGGAGCCAGTCCATCGGCACTGGCAACGACCTCGCTCGAATGTCTTACTGGCAACGGCCATGCTCGGAATGGTGTATTTTACGTGCCACCTGCACAGGAGCCAGTCCATCGGCAATGGCAACGATCTCGCTCAAATGTCTTTTCACGGGCCACTGGCACAAGTTCCAGAAAGGCAACGTTGGTAACGATCACGCTGGTGCTATTTACGTGCCACTGACACGGAAGCCAGACAGTTGCTCTGGCAATGATCGTGCTTGGACGGTGCTCTTAGTGCTCCACTGGTACAGGTGCCATCACGATTTCGCTTTCGCTTGCCCCAACAGGTCTTCACAAGCCGAGTTTAGTGTTCCTACAAATTTAGTTCGATTTCAATTCCTATTTCACTTGCCTCACCATGTCTTTGCAAGCGGAGTTTAGTGTCCAATGAAGGAATGTTACGCGTAAGTGGGCTGGCTACATCCCTGGCAGAGGCCTTGGATTTTGGTTTCACTTGGCTTGCCGGGTCTTCTCACGCACACCATATTTCCAAAGGTCACGGTCACAAGTCATTGCCTCAGTGAGGCCTAATGTTCGGAGGTCGTGCTTCACCACCTCATCCCAGGTCTTCCTAGGCCTGCCTCTTCCACGGGTACCCTCAGCTGCTAGGGTGTGGCACTTTTTCATGCAGCTATCCCCACCCATTCTCGCCACATGTCCATACCAGCGCAATTGTCTCTCTTGCACACCACAACTGATGCTTCTTATGTTCAACTTTTCTCTCAAGATACTTACACTCTGTCAGGTATGCACACTGACATTACTCATCCATCGGAGCATACTGGCTTCATTCCTTGCAAGCTTACGCATGTCCTCAGCAGTCACAGCCCATGTTTCACTGCCATGTAGCATGGCTGTTCATACACATGCGTCATACAGTCTGCCTTTTACTCTGAGTGAGAGGCCCTTTGTCGCCAGCAGAGGTAAGCGCTCTCTGAACTTTGCCCTGGCTATTCTTATTCTAGCAGCTACACTTTCAGCGCACCCACCCCTACTACTAACTTGGTCACCCAGATAGTGAAAGCTATCAACTATGTCTAGTTTTTCTCCCTGGAATGAGACAGAAGTTGTTTTCTGCATATTTACAGTGTTTATTGCACCTGAACATCTGCCACATACAAAAACTAACTTCCTAGTTAACCTGCCTTTGATATTGCTGCACCTCTTATGTGTCCATAGCTTGCACAGGGTACATCTTATAGAGTTTCTACCCACACCTTTTCTACAGATTGAGCAGGGCCATCTACCTGAAGGGGGTTTGTGTTTTGTCTACCTTCCTACTTATTAGGACTTTGGTTTTAGCTAGGTTGACTTTAAGGCCCTTCGATTCTAGTCCCTGCTTCCACACCTGAAACTTCTCTAGTTCTGATAGTGATTCAGCAATTAGTGCAAGGTCATCAACATAGAGGAGCTCCCAGGGGCATCCTGTCTTGAATTCCCCTGTTATCGCCTGGAGGACTATTATAAATAGGAGGGGGCTGAGGACAGAACCTTGGTGGACCCCTACCTCTACCCGGAATTCATCACTAGTCATTGCCAACCCTCACCTTACTGACAGCGTCTCTGTACATGGCTCGCACAACTCTCACTAACCATTCTTCTATCCCGAGTTTCCTCATTGACCACCAGATAAGGGATCGGGGGACCCTGTCAAAGGCTTTTTCCATGTCAACAAAAGCCAGGTACAGAGGTTTGTCCTTGGCTAGGTATTTCTTCTGCATCTTTTCCCTGGCACGAACCCAAACTGCATCTCATCTAAACTGACTCGCTCCCTAATTAGTTGGGCTATGACCTTCTCCGTGACTTTCATTACCTGATCTAACTGCTTGATGCCTCTGTAATTATTTGTATCTAAAGCATCACCTTTACCTTTGTAGCAGTTGATTATGGTGCTGCTACACCAGTCATTGGGTATGACTCCTTTGTGTATCACCTGGTTAGCAATACGGGTGACTAGGCTATAGCCGACACTGCCAGATCTTTTGAGCATCTCTGCAGTGATTCCTGATGGGCCGGGGGCTTTCCCTGTCTTCATACTCTTAATTGCTTTATCTACCAAGGTACTGTCAACTCGGATAGCTGGTCCCTCTGTTGGGTCGACATTCGGCAGACTCTCTTTCTCCCATTCATTCTCTTTATTGAGCAATCTTTTGTAGTGGCATCTCCAAACCTCTTTCTTTGCAGTCTCGTTTAGTGCAAGCGTACCATCATCCATGCAAACACATTTCTCTCCTACGACATCACGATTCTCTCTCACACACTGTCTTGAAACACGAAATACTTCAAGTCCCCTCTCCACACCAAATTAATTTCTTACTTTTTTCGAATTTTTATTGTTGGTAATCCATGGAGAAAACACATAGAGTACGAATCTTTAAGAATTTTACCCATCACCTCATCACTTTCAAAAGGCTACACTCTCCTAATGTTTCACTTTCAGCTTCTTGGAAAGCAGGGAAGTTAATTTAGAAATAATGTCATTTACTTGTTGTTTCTAGCATGTGGGGTTTTCTGGTAGTGGTTTGGTATCTTTTAATCTACTATTTCAGTAGAAGTCTACACATGCGGTAAGCATCTGTAAAGTGAAAGATTGGGAGATTTTGGCTTCTTGAAAGCTGGTAGGTGGGGGAAGGGGCATTGAGTGTTTCTTTCAGAAAAATTAAACTATAAAAAAAATATATATTTCCCATATTCGTAATCTCTGTATTTTTCTATGTAGATAACAAAAAGATAAAGAGAATTTCACAAAAAAGTTTCAAATTAAATTGCGGTAGGGATAGAGGGAAATTAAAATTTTGAAAATGTGATTTCTGGACAAAATCGTATTAAGCCCCTTTTATACGATGAAACAATACATAGTATCTGATCCTTCTTAAGAATAGAAAGCACTTTTATGCAAACCCATGCAAATTGTACCCTTGCCCTTTACTATTAAACAAAAAATAACTTCCATTATTCCATTAACTATGTATCAGCTGTGCCGATTCTGCCCATAAGAAAGGAGTAAATAATACAATGTGGCTGTAGGTTATAACACCCAGGTAACGCCCGGATACATTGCTAGTATATATGTAGTTATCAGGAACATCATCATTTAAATGCTTACTTTTCCATCCTTGTATGGGTCCTTTGTGAATATGTTAGGGCTGAGTTTTCTTTTCATGGGTGCTCTTCTTGATGCCAACTCCCTCCTGTTTCCAAGCTATGTAATAACCTTCTATGTAACAACAATCCTGGATGTGTTTATGTAGAGAACTAGAAACAAATGACACTGAGTTAACTATTTATTTAGAATGTTTGCATAACTTGTTAAGAAACTCAGGCATGCTTTCTTGGTGTAAGCAAACAACACCACTTGACACTGTCTGAATTTTTTGTTTATATCTTTGAAAATGAGGGAAATACGAACTTACTCACATAGACACACAAACACACATGGTGAACATCTTTCAGTTTCTATCTACCAATTCCACTCACTAGGATTTAATTGGTGCCATAGTAGAAGATACAAAGTGCCACACGGTTGGACTGAACCTGAAACCACATAGTTGGAAAGTGAATTTCTTAACAACACAACTATGTTGTATATCATCATCATCATCATCATCATCATCATTCTAACGTCCACTTTTCCATAATTGCATGGGTTGGACGGAGTTTATCAAGGCAAATTTCCTATGATTGTGCAGCACTTTGGTCAGGTGTCTTCTACGATAGCCCTGTATCAACCAAAGCCTTGTGAGTAGATCTAGTAGATGGAAACTGAAGAAGTACACTTTGTGTGTATCCATGGAAAGCGAACATTAAACGACGGCGATGATGATGATGTATATATATATATATATATATGCATGCTCAGTCTTATATGCTGTTTGGCAGACTTATTTTAGATATTTTCTTTTTCTCTTATTTTTAATGCTATATTTTATGTATTCATGTGTCTTATTGATGGATTTTTATATTTGCTTGTGGTAAGATGATTGTTTTTGAGTTCTCTAAATGTGAACCGTTTTGTTTTATTTTTGTGTTTGTTTTACTTGCCTTGTTAGTGTGGACAATTTAGTACAGATATTCTATGACTTCTTTGAGCAAGGAATAAAGCAGACCAATTAAGGTCCATTAATATTTCCCATAAGAATCTGTTTGAAGTGTTTCCCCTTGTATGTAGAATCCCTTTGTGCATTAGTCACCTGTATCATTGTATAACAAACATACTTTTTAGATTACAGTTGAGGATGAATTACATTGTGACATGACAATAAGTATATTGACTCAATGTGGTTTGATCTTTCAAAGGATTCTGATTTCTGAAAGTAATGGAAATTTCAAAGAAAGAAAGTATCATGTCAAGAGATGTTTCTTGCAAGATATACTTTAACTTAATGTCTTTTTCCCATTTCTGCATCAGATATGTTGATATGGTCATCATAGTTTGTCATCATATCAGTTTTATTGATGCAGTGTTAATGATAAATATTATGTATGCCATGTATGAACAATAATTAACTCTTGTGCTTTAAAGACATAATTATCATCAGCTTACATTTTTACCTGCAGGCCAGGTGGAGAATTAAATCCAAATGAAGACCAAGTTGATGGACTGAAAAGACTGCTAACTGAAGTAAGAACAAATTTATTCTAAACATTGCCATCAAGCTGTAAGGTATACACAGGTATTCTTTAAGTATTGATCTTCAAATTGCTTGCAGTTGAAGTGGTGGTATATGCATCACTGTAGGTCGTCTCTGAAAAACATTTACAACAATTCAATGCAATCCTTTAAATCATAGTTTTAGAATATTCATGGGTAGTATGACAAATATGCTAGTGTGTGTGTGTGTGTATATATATATATATATGTAGGTGATGGGGGTCTCTGTTTGTCAGGGTTGATCATGTTTCTACACTAGTATCGACAAGCCTGGGCAGGGATTTTTTGTGGAAGAAAGTTCCCCGTCTTGATGCCAGTGATGTTGTCCAAAGAAAAGTTACTGTGCCAGGGCCAATACAGCTTGGCATCAGTGTTGTTGCAAGCATTGCTCTTGGAATATTAGAAGTCAGAATAGATACTGCCAGGTATCTTTCAGCACTCACTTCTATTAATCTACTGGTTTTGAATGGTACTTTTTATCAATCCTAAAAAGATGAAAAGCAGATGTGATATTGGCAGGTTTTTAACACAGTTCACAAAGTCAAAACAAATCGTACTAGGTATTTTATCCAGTATTCTAGTGATTCTACTATGTATGTGTCATATTTTTGACATTCCGTTGAGTTAAGTGGAGGATTGAAAGAGTTGCTGCATCTGCTTGCAACTACACAGGCATCTAACACAAGAGTGAAAGCATGGGGCTTGCTGCTACCAAGTCATACTCATTTGGGAGTGATGGCTGAGTTGTAGAGTGTGTGTGTGTGTGTGAAATTGTTACAAGGAAACTAGTGAGCCTTCAGTTAGAAATAAAGACATGCAAGCAATGAATTTTATGAATAACAACTTTGAGTGAAGTATTTAAACTTATTTTAAAGTGTATTGTGTAAAATGTATTAGTATTCTTTTATTTTGAAACATCATGCTTCTCTCATGTTAATCAGAAGGAAATAGATTTGTTGGGGAGTTAATGTTTTTGTATACAACTTTGCAATTTAATAGTTTTTGATATTGCCAAATAATTATAGACCTGTTATTATGTTTGATGATAGTTTATCAATAAAAAAAAAACCCCTAAGAGTGTTATTAGTTTGAGTGTATTATAATTGTATGTGTTATTTAATTAAACGTATGCATTGAACTTAAATTTAGCAGAGTTATTGTTGTATACTTTTGGGTTGGTAGATTATATAACAACAGTCAAGAGAGTCTAAGCAATAAGAAAGCCTTTACGTAGTTGCTTGATCTGTTAAAAGTAGCAGCCAAATCCCTCTCAAATCACATCCTACTGTCTTAAAAAGAATATATATATTGGATAATGTTATATTAGACACTACATCTGAAAAAATACTAAATGGTTACTACTGGAACATCTTTGAATGTTAGACCTGCTTGACCAGAGCTGACTTAGGTTCAAGTGACTTCTACTGAAGCACAAAGTAGCTAATGAGAAATGTTTAAATTAGCTGGTTTATTAAATATGTTTATGGAAAAGGAAGTAGAAATTAAAGCACAGGTAACATTTTAATACTGTCTTTATTTTTATTTTGTTTTAGTTTTTGTATTTTTCCTTTTGTAATTATTTAATTGATATATAATATTTTAGCTAAATAAAAAAAAAGAAGCTTCAGATCTACCCTTAGAACTGAACATTGTCCAGCTGAAGGGTAGTGAACAGCTATAAAATTTGTTTTTATTTCATTGCTGCATTTGATTTTTAATCAAAGTGACCAACTGAAGTATATGAAAGTAAGTATTTCTGTGGAGTGATTGAAATCTCAAATAATAATGGTAGGGATAGATTTCTGTCTTACTCTTACTTAACTGCCAGGTTATTATATACATATAAACTGAAATGATGGGGTTTCTTGTAATGAAAAGTATTAGCAAATTCAGTTCTTCTCATACTAGTTATGTCTAAAAGATGCAATAAACAATAGATCGGAAGTAGTAGAAAATAAACATCTTTATCATGAAATGCAGCATGGTAAAAATGTAAGATCTTAATAGTTGACAAGCTGATTATACTATATGGTTGAGGCTCTTTTACTTCAATTAGACTGTTAATATCACGGAGTAAAGACATGAATATCATCATATTCAGTTGTACTCTTAAGAAATTGTTGATATTTGACTATGACTTTATTGAATTGGATTTCTTGTAATTCAGTAGAGTTCTGGAAGCTCTTCCTGCAAATGTAAATATACACAGTTTAGCTGAATATCTGATGTCTTGTTATATTCTAACTAGAACCTGGGTAGAGCACTAACTAATATATTCACTTCTTCTTTTGAATTATTTTGATGTATCATTGTAGAGCCCTTTTCAGCTACAGAACCTTTTGAGCCATTGGCAAATACATTAGGTTCTTTTGACTGTCACATGACTATAGGAATTTTCATCTATAATTTCAGTGGTTCCTTTTATTTAGAATTTTGAAATCATTGTTGCAAGAAAAATATTCATTTACCTACCCCGATTACAATGTTACCACATTGTAATAAAGATGAACAAGCAAAAGCTTCAGATTCTGCAAGTGTGAAAGCAAGAACATAATCATTATTTATAACATTGAATTGATTTGGTTTAAAGAATGCTTGTAAGATTTATATTACACCATTTTTCTTAAATTCTATAAGTTTGTAAAAATGAATACAAAAAAAAAAAGCTACTACCCCCCCCCCCCCCCATACTTAGACTTATACTAAAGCTTTGCACTAGCCAAAATGCACTTGCAGCAGTAAACAAAGAGCTCTAAATTCTGGCTTTTATAATGCAGATAACACTATACTAAGTAAATCCTTCTGAGCAATTTTCTTTTATTACTTAAATAAACTTTGTTTCAATGTGTATGGTCAGCGAGGATGTTGCAAAAGGATTATTTCAACATTTTCTGTTAATTTTTGTTTTTATATTGACTGCAATTTTCTCATTTTTTTGAAGGCAAACTATTGTCATTTCATTGAGTTAATGTAGTCCCTGCTGTTAGCAGGTTTTGTGAATGCTGTGACTTTGTTGATGTGACAACTTACCTAATGCCATCATCTCTCTCTTCCCTGTGAAGTGGTTACCAATGAGGGGATCTACAGCACAGTCATACAGTGACAACACGGAGGAATCCAGGGAAATCACGGCTAAAAAAAAAGTGCGTGTCTGAAAACTACATTTTCATATGATTATAATAATGAAATTTTATATTTTCTATACATTATATATATATATATATATTAAGGTATATACATACATATATGTATATGTATGCATGCATATATGTGTGTGTGTGTGTGTATATATGTGTGTATGTGTGTGTGTGTATATATGTGTGTATGTGTGTGCGTGTATATATATGTATCTATGTTTATATATATATATATATATATATATATAATATGATGTCTATTTATATATTATAATGATTGCTTTTATATATGCATTTTATTATTTATGTGATACACAAATATATTCAAATAAATGTCCATTACATGCAAAAATACACTCACCAGCCCATATATATATATGGTACTTACACAATGCAGTGCTGAGATCTACATAGAATCTTCTACACAATACTATATATACAAACCCTTGCATACACACACCAATCATATAATTTTGTAAATTAGATACACAATTGGCGTGAATAGATTTAACATAAACTCATGGAGGGCAAGAACATCTTGATTGCCTTCATTGGCGTCCATTTTGTTGGAGATTTTCAGTCTGAGGATAACTTCCTTTTGTCCTCCCAACAGTCTAAGAGTCTCTAAAAGGCTCATGAATACTTCCCTATTTCCTGAAGTAGCCAATGTACACCTTTCCTTCAATAAAGCTTGTATGAAATTGTTGTACCTATTTGGGGAACTCCTCAAATATACGAGCCGATGACAGGGCTTCTATGCAGTTGGTCAACCGGTTTCACATAACTGCCAAATCATTCTCAAATCAATTCTATATACATTATGTTTGAAAAAAATAAACAATAGTATTGCCTGTTCAAGGCAGAGATGCTTGATGAAAAGTCTGCTCACTTGATGAAATCTTTCAGTGTCCTCTGTATTAGTATTAAAATAACTACTTGTGTTTTTTTTGTTTTAAGTCCTAAATTTTAAGACCAGTCTACTATAAGTTGGTTGCAATTAACATTCCTGATTGAAGTTTTTTTTTTTTTTTGATCAGTTACTTTCATTTTATAAAATTACTTGAATACAGCTAAGTGGCATTGCACAACAATAAATTGCTACTCACTTACACAAAACATTCACAACCTGCACAAACACACACATATACAAGCTCAATTCTTGCTTATATATTTTTGTTTCAGTATTTTCATTTTTTTTCCCTACATTTTATATCTTCCTTTATTCAGTTTTTACAAATATTTATTTCTTTTCAATTGGTAATTCCTCTTTATTTTTAGTATCCTTTTAAATTTGAAAACAATTATCTATTTCATTAATTCTGCTATTACAGGATACAGTTATTATTATTTATCTCAAGATAACAAGTATATAATTGAAAAATTATATATCACAGTTCAGTATATGTGTGTACTATGTGTATATATGCAGACATACATTGGTTCAGTAGATGACATATTAAGCTCTCAATTCATGAGTGTTGAGTTAACAGTCATCCCAGGCATTGTCAAGACAAGACAGTTATATCTTATATTACTTAGTTTACATGTCTATTGGAAATGGGTACCCAGATTTACTGGAGCTCTTATTTTGATTGGGTTGGAATCTGGTTTTGAAAGTAATGCATCTCTTGTCCAGGGTCTGGTTGTAAGCACTTGTTGTATGAGACTGTGTGTGTACATGCAAACATATTTATGTGTGTGCATGTAAATTGTCAGCCAGTTTGAAATAGGAACAAGAAATAGGCTACTGATGGGACTGCTTTTGTTTCAGATTAGTAATTCATATGTTTGTGTGTGTGTGTATATATATATATATATATATATATATACACACACACACGTTTATATATTTGTGTGTATGTATATACATGTGTGTGAGTGTGTGTATATATATTTATATGGATATATATATATATATATATATATATATATACAATATATATATATATATATATATATACAATATATATATATATATATATATATATATATATATATATATGTATATATATACAATATATATATATATATATATATACAATATATATATATATATATATATATACAATATATATATATATATATACAATATATATATATATATATATATATATATATGAAAGAAGGTTTGAAAATGCACTTATTTAAAAAAAAATATTTATTTACTTAACCGGTTTCACTTTTTTGGAAAAAGATTATCAAAAGTCTTTGAGAATAATAAAAAAAATGTTAAATATATATATATACAATATATATATATATATATATATATATATATATATATATATATATATATATATACAATATATATATACAATATATATATACAATATATATATACAATATATATATACAATATATATATACAATATATATATACAATATATATATATACAATATATATATACAATATATATATATATATATATATATATATATATATATATATATATATATATATATACAATATATATATATATATATATATATATATATATATACAATATATATACCTCTTATGTGTCCATAGCTTGCACCGGGTACATCTTATAGAGTTACTACCTACTCCTTTTCTACATACTGAGCAGGGCCATCTACCTGAAGGGGTTTGTGTTTTATCTACCTTCCTACTTATTAGGATTTTGGTTTTAGCTAGGTTGACTCTAAGGCCCTTCAATTCTAGACCTTGCTTCCACACCTGAAACTTCTCCTCTAGTTCTGATAGTGACTCCGCAATTAGGGCAAGGTCATCAGCATAGAGGAGCTCCCAGGGGCAACCTGTCTTGAACTCCTCTGTGATTGCCTGGAGGACTATGGTAAATAATAGGGGGCTGAGGACGGAACCTTGGTGGACCCCTACCTCTACCCGGAATTCATTGCTGTACTCATTTCCAACCCTCACCTTACTGGCCGCATCTCTGTACATGGCTCGCACAGCTCTCACTAGCCATTCTTCTATCCCAAGTTTCCTCATTGACCACCAGATAAGGGATCGGGGGACCCTGTCAAAGGCTTTCTCCATGTCAACGAAAGCCAGGTACAGAGGTTTATCCTTGGCTAGGTATTTCTCTTGCAACTGTCTCACTAGAAATAAGGCATCAGTAGTGCTTTTACCTGGCACGAACCCAAACTGCATCTCATCTAAATTGATTCGCTCCCTAATTAGTTGGGCTATGACCCTCTCTGTAACTTTCATAACCTGATCTAACAGCTTGATGCCTCTGTAATTATTTGTATCTAAAGCGTCCCCTTTACCTTTGTAGCAGTTGACTATGATGCTGCTACACCAGTCATAGGGTATGACTCCTTCGTGTATCACCTGGTTCGTAATACGGGTGACTAGGCTATAGCCAACACTGCCAGATATTTTGAGCATCTCTGCAGTGATTCCTGATGGGCCGGGGGCTTTCCCGGTCTTCATACTCTTAATTGCTTTATCTACCCTGGTACTATCAACTCGGATAGCTGGTCCCTCTATTGGGTCGACATAAGGCAGGCTCTCTTTCTCCCATTCATTCTCTTTATTAAGCAATCTATCGTAGTGGCATCTCCAGACCTCTTTCTTTGCATCCTCATTTAATGCAAGCGTACCATCATCCATGCGAACACATAAAGGAGTAGGTAGTAACTCTATAAGATGTACCCGGTGCAAGCTATGGACACATAAGAGGTGCAGCAACATCAAAGGCAGGTTAACTAGCAAGTTAGTTTTTGTTTGTGGCAGATGTTCAGGTGCAATAAAGACTGCAAACAAACAGGAAACAACTTCTATCTCATTCCAGGGTGAAAAACTAGAGGTAGTCGATAGCTTCCGCTATCTGGGCGACCAAGTTAGTAGTGGGGGTGGGTGCGCTGAAAGTGTAGCTGCTAGAATAAGAATAGCCTGGGCAAAGTTTAGAGAGCTCTTACCCCTGCTGGCGACAAAGGGACTCTCACTCAGAGTAAAAGGCAGACTGTATGACGCATGCGTACGAACAACCATGCTACATGGCAGTGAAA